>NW_026111866.1:230000-237500 GCF_024679095.1 Eriocheir sinensis | reverse complement strand
ACATTATAAACCATCTTTGACATCCTACATACACAGAGAGAGAGAGAGAGAGAGAGAGAGAGAGAGAACTAACCAAATTAAGATGGATCTGTATGGTGGGTGTACATGTCATCGTGGCCTCAGAATTACTCGAATTTAAAGTCGCGCAGGTTAAGACATTCTTTGCCCACCGATCAGGGACACTAAAACATGTACACATTTAGTATACTTGCATTTTGTTAATTTGGGCTAACAAATACCAGGTTGTGCTTTCAATCTGTGTTCTACACAGACTCAGAGGCAGTAAAACCTCCTCACCTTTGCCAAAATATTTCCTCAAAACCCCAAATCAATACTGACATTTCTTTGTAAAGAGTGAGACTAACACCTGCCAGTCTTTGGGCTGTCCTCACCTTCAGCCAGTCTCTCCCATTAGCTCTTTCCTTCTCTTCTCTTTCTCTCTCCTACATTCCTCTGCCTTTCCTCTCAAGTCATCTCCATCTCCCATAAATTCTAACTCTATATTTTTCTCGTTTTCCCTTTTCACTTGTTGACTCATCAACCATAGAATTCTTCATTATCTTCTGTTCGCTCCTTTCCCTCCCGTACAGTTCCTACCTTGTCACCAGATGTAATAACATTGTTTCCTCACTTTCTAGACCCTCCCTTTTCACACATTCTTTCTTACACTTCTCTCTTATTGTTGAGCTCTGTCTGTGTGTCTTCATTCTCTGCCTGTCCTTTACCCTTTAATGGGATATTCTTTCTTTTATTTTCTTCATTCTTCAGTTAAAAAACACAAAAAAAGGTAAAACAAAGACAGGAAGGGACAGGGCGGACAGGGGAGAGGGACACCCATGGAGTGGGGAAGCAAAGAAGGTCAGTCAGGTTCAGCCACCACGACTCAACAAATGGATTCTATCCTGGTAGGTTTTTGAAGGATGCACCCAGCATGGAAAGGTTCGTTACTACATATGCACTAGAACAAACAAACAAACAACCACAAAACACACACACACACACACACACACACACACACACACACACACACACACACAGCTCTTTTCTCTTGTCATGAGGTGTATATATATTTTTTCCATTTTAGAAAAGCACACGTTACCGTAGATTGAAAGGCACAGAGTACACACACACACACACACACACACACACACACACACACACACACACACACACACACACACACACAGACATACACAAAACAGACATACACAAAACACACACATGCACACACAGAGAAAGAGAAGAAAACTGAGAAATATAGACATAGAGGGTGACAAGCCATGTACAGGGGAAAAATAAAAATTGAAATATATATCAACTGAAAACAAAAGGAAAAAGACCAAAGCGGCAAAAGGAAGGAAGGAGAGAATTGAGAAGTAAAAAAAAAAAATGGATGGAGGAAAGAAACCCTCGAACTCACAGACATGACAGATAAGAAAAGAGGAAACGTAATGGACGAGAGAAAGAGACGATAAAACCACAGGGAGAGAGAGAGAGAGAGAGAGAGAGAGAGAGAGAGAGAGAGAGGAGGTTATCTTTCACCAAAACCGATATTTAAAACACTACACGCAAAATATTTATTGGTGAATGCAAAACGACAAATACAACAAAGAAATGCACAGAAAATTATATACTCCAACTTGACTGCAAATTCTTCGTTTTCTTCATATCATTTTGAAGCCAGACTCAAGAGGAAAATTTACTTCCAGATAAACTGTAAAAGAAAAAACGTATTCAATTTAGGATTATGATTAGGGCCGAGCAAAAAGGCCGGAAAAAGAGTTGGGAATTGCAGAGCAGGATGGGGTTGCAAAAAGCAGGTTGAAGAGAATGGAAGAACTGGAGATGGGGAGAGGCAGAGGAAGTGCAGGGGAAGGGGAGGAGGTGATTTGTAGAGTACTGGAGGATTGGGCAGAAAAGAAGAAAGGAAGGAGCTGGAGAAAAGGAGGTGTGAGGAAGGGGCAAGGAAGGAACCCAGGAAGGAAAGGCGAAGTGATGAGGAAGGAGCACGATGAAGTTTTGGAATGGATGGGAAGGGACCGAAAAAAAAGTAAGAAGATATAAGCTGGAGTATTGGGGAATATAGAAACAACAAGGCAAACAATGGAAAAGGAGGAGGAGTGGAACAAGGATAAAAAAAAAATGTAGAGATAAAAAGAAAAGGGGAAGAACCAGAGTGTTGAAAAATGGCCAGGATGAGAAAGGAAAAGGAAAGGAATGAAATAGGAAGGATAAAAAAAAGGAAAGATTTAGGGAAGAAAGGGGAAGGATAAAGGAAATGGCTGAGGGAAATGAAGGGAAGGGCAGGGAAGTCCCCAGGGGCAGAAAAAGGGTGAGACAGGAAGGTGAAAGGGAAGGACAGAGAAAGGCCCGGGTGAGAGCAAGGCAGAAACAGGGAAGAGCGAGGTTAAGGTGCAAAAAGACATGTTATTAGTGGAAGGGAAACAGGTAAGAGAAGGATAAGAAACTTTTAGGGAGGGGAAAAAGACTAGTGGGTAGCGGAGAGAGTCAAAGAAAGGTAAAAAAGATCAAAAGAGGAAGATAAATAGGGAAAATGAAATATGAAAACCTGTATTGCTAAAGAGAAAATATAAACAGCGCCAAAGTATTAAAACGTTGAGCAGAACAAAATTATTGATGACACACACACACACACACACACACATACACACACACGCACGCATATAAACTACACACACACCTGCAAAAATAATTCTCACACACACACACATATACTACACAAAATTCTCGTTATGACAAAGAATAATCCCATACTTTCAAAATTTTAATTCAGAAAAAAACAGCGGAATGAAAACTCAAAACCACCTGATCCCCTCCACTAAAAAAAAAAAAAAAAAAAAAAAAAAAAAAACATGGGCGCTGCACACAACAAGCTTCGTTCACATTCACTCTCATCGAAAAAGCAATAATGGACGAAATACACACACCAAAAAGGCAAAATATGGCACAGAATGAAAATGCATATGGTCGCGGTAAGCAGTCGGGTTAAAATGCACGAGTTTGCGTGAAGTCCCGCTCGTCGGCTCTATTTACAAAAGTTTGCTTAGTGGAGTTACTACAACGAAGACACGGCAGAATAATGAAAACACAACGCGGGGGATTCGGAGAGAGAGAGAAGCACTCACACACACACACACACACACACGCACACACACACACACACACACACACACACACACACACACGCACATACAAAGACACAGAAAAAACACTTACATACAGAAAAGGACACTGGGACTGACAGACAGGACACAGGCAAATTAAAGTAGCAAAAACAAACATAAGGATGTGACAAATATAGCAAACAGACACACAGTAAACAAACAAACACACAGAGACAAGGTAACATATCGACAAACAAGCGCAAAAAGCAAACAGGCAGACACACACAATATACACAGCCACACAGAGCGAAAAACAAAAGGTAATACAGTAAATCAAAGTGTGGCGGCGTATGGCAACCTCACATCATGCGGGTCGATCAGGAGTGAGCGCGGCAGCCGCCTCTGGTGATGTGCCAGACTGACAGCAGGACTCGGCACTCAATCTTTATCGTGACTATCGCCCCTCGCCTCTCCACACCCTTCGTCAGGCCAGGAAGTGGCTTTGGACAGCAGCTACCTCCTGCTGGGTCGACACCCAGGTCACATTTTTACCCTTTTCGGTGTTACAGGTGCACACATATTTGAGGAAAGGATTTAGTGAGGTTTTTAAGAGCTTTTCCATGGGCAGTTTTATGATCCTGGTGGTAGTTTGTAGCCATACTTCCGTACTCTGAGCGTGGAAAAAGACGCTAATTAGAGCCTTTCGAATAATCTCCTTTCGGGCTTTGGGAAATTGTCTGCGAATGCCAACCAATATGCCTTCACATTTTCAATTTTAATGCCTAAATATCAATTTGTGCATTTCTGCCGTTCATATTCCCACTTTTTGCTCGAGAGGTCTTCACGAAGGAACTGACCTAAGAAAATTTCAATTGACCCTTAAGCGGTGTGTTCGTCTTCGTAAAACCGCTTGAAATCTTAAGGTTTACAAAAATGGTATCGTCTTTCTCTGAGCATCCTCTCCATACAGTGGCAGATGTTTCCTGACAGCTGCATTCCTCCACCCAGCCTAAGTCATACATGCATGGCAAGATATTTCTTTTTATCATCCCTTTTTTTTCTTTCTTTTTCTTATGGGAAGCTCCATCCACCTTCACTTCGGTCTTCCCTCCTCTCCTGCACCTCTTACCTCTATCACTTCTTCCTGAACGTAAATTTCAAAATGATATGAAATTCAAGTTTCTCGACCCATGTTAACATTTATAGGACATCAAATATATAAAAATATTCATGCCTAAAAATATGTATTTTTCGACGACATATAAATGACAAAATACGGTGATGTAAACAATATCTTTACCTGAATATTGCAGCCGCGATTTGTTTTAAAACTTTTTAATATAGAGATATTTAGGAGACAGAATATACAAAACTTTCAATACATTGAATATTAAAGAAAAGCATTATTTCGACGCAAAAAATAAAAAAGTTAAATAACACGTAAAAAGATAAAGCAACAAGCCAGCCTGGCGGGTGGGTAAGGCGCAGGCAGCAGTGATTGGAGGCAGTGGTGTTGGTACCTGGTTTAAAGGGAATCTTTATTGCAGGTTGTCGCGCGATGCAAAAACTACAAGCTTCCTATAAAACTTTGCATACAAAACCTTGGGGCAATGCTTTGGAACGGAGCCATATAAATAACATTTTACACAGTCATGGAGTTTTATACATCCACTGAACCATGATTGTCCCTTTATCATTCGTGTACGCGTCCGTTTCTGTAGGCCTGTGTGGCACCGGTGAGTATCCCCTCTGCATCTGTCTGTTTTGCTTGTCTCTGCTCGTTTGTCTGTCTGCCACTCATGTCTGGTGTCTATATAGCTGTGCACGTTTGTGTCTGCATGTCTGTGTATGCACTGTGTATGCCTGTACGTTTTTTCATGTCTGTTGCCCTATGTTTGTCTTCCTGTCAATGGTGAGTGTATTTGTTTGTCCGTAAAATACATAATAAATGGTCCTGGTTGCCAATATGAATTCTCGTCATTTCAAAATTATAAGTTTTTTCGCCATATTGTTTTTTTAGCTCATAGGCAATCATAATACGCAATGCAATTAAAAAAATAACAAAAGGGCCATTAACGAGGGAGCAGCTGGCGAGGCAAAAGACAATATTCCGGGGTAAAGAATGAAAATTGTGCGCAAATGTCTTTTTCCCCACATCACATTTTAAAAGAAGTTGTGCCTCACCATTTTTAATTAACAAAGTCTATCGGCGTACCTGCGAGGCTCAACCTGTGTGTGTGAAGAGGGGGGCAAGTTTAACAACGACTGAATAAAATAGACGATATTAAAAAAAGAGGAAAAAATGATGAAGCTGAATGAGTGTGTATGACAGCCAACCGAGAGAGGAGGAAAAGAGGAGAGGAGAAAAATATAAATGGCAAAAGGAGAGAGTTTGGCACGTCATGGAAGAAATCTATATACTCAGAAATGGAACGGAAACAGAAGGGAAGGGAATATATAAAACGAATGTAAGGGTGAAAAGTGATAAGAACAGGCGGAATAAGAGACAAAAAGAAAGAAAGAAAGACAGACTGACAGACACATACACCCAGACAAAAAGCACAGAAAACTAGAATGAGAGAAGGCAGAATAAAAGAGAGAGAAAAGAGACAGACTGACAGACACATACAGGCAGAAGCAGATGAAGCGTACAGAAGGAGAGAATAAAAGGAGTATGAGATACAGGATAAGAGAGAGAAAAAAGAAGTAAGAGAAACCGAAATAACTACGAGCAGACAGATTGAGCGTACAACAAAAAGAGAATAGCAAGGAAGACAGGATAAAAAAATAAAGAAAAGAGAAAAAAACAAACCCAACAAGCATATACAGGCAGACAGATTGGAGCGTAATGAACAAAAAAAGAATATGAGAAGACGGGATAAAAAAAATAAGAAGAAAAGAGAAAACAAACTGAAACCAGACACATACAGGCAGACATTTTGGAGCGTAGAGGTGAGAGAGGATGACAGCCATGAGGGGAGTAGCCATGGACACACGGCGCGCCGCTTTCCACACGGCCTCTCATTCTACACTAACAGGATTAACTCATCGCTGGATCATGCACGAGCCGCGCCTCAATGAGATTAATGAATGGGTGGCAACTTGCTGGGAGCTTTGCGTTTTACTGCTTTTTCAATCTGTCCATCTCTGCTACCACTTCACGGGAAACATTTGATTTAATCCTGCGCCTGTAATGCATTTCTGATTTGTTTCATTTTCCCCACAACCGTTAACCACTGTGAACAATTATACTCTCATGTGGGACAAACAAAACCTCGATGCAAAGATATATATAGAAACTTTCACATTTTTTTTTTTTTTTTTTTTTTTTTTTTTTTTTTTTTTTTTGGGTGCTGACTCAGTAGCGATGGTAGGCTCTCTTTGAAAAGGGCCTCTTGGATGGCCACAGGTCGAAGGTGAACTTTATTTACAGCGGCTGCCGTGATATTATATGACTTGCTTTGGCCCATGCTGCCTTTTAGTGCTCCTCTATGAACAAAGTCGCTAAAGTTAGGGTTGATTAAAGATCCGGGCAGCATGTGCATGGGTATTCTTCCGCTACTCGGCGATGACTTGAAAAATCAGCGTGTTTAGGTTGGGACCCACTGGAACCACCGCTTCCCACCCTTACTGCCCACTCCTTGTTGATTTCGTTCTTCGTACCACCTGCAACCATCAAACTGTTAGAATTCTTCTAAAATATTGAAGATTCCATATTTACACTTTTTTATTGATCTTGCCTTCGTAGAACCTGGAGCAAACAACCTCAGTGGCACCCATCTTAAGATATTGAATCTATACATACATTTTTTTTAATTTTGCCTTTAATTAATATTCCGTCGAGCTGAGTAACTAAAAGTATTCCCCTTCTTGTAGGACAGTGAACCACCTCTTCATTAGGTTCTCGCGACATGGGGGAGGTAAGCCTTCGCCACACATGCCGAGGAGCCAGAGTAAAAGTCTCGTAAATACACGGCTTGTCTCCACTGCCTTCTCGGCCCTGTGCTCGCCGTCACCCCCTTGTAAGCTTAATGAAACAATCGGATATAGCACTGGCGGCCCCATCCAAAAGCTCTCCGTCATAGTAAAGTTTCACGGGCAATGGGAAAAGTTCTGATGGAAATTCGGGCCAAGTAGGAAGACCAACATGACTCCTCCTGCTAACCCCCCCTTTCCTTCCTCCCTCCTTTTCCTTCCGTTCTTCCTCCTGTTGCATTATACCAAAGGTAACAGACCGCGCAATGCTAAGTAAAAAAATATGTTGTACTTTCAGTAAAAGGAAAAGTTTGGAAATGCCCCACCACACGAAAGTTGAAACGTGTATTACCTTTTACTGCACGCTGGAAACTTCCCATGAAAATTAACTTAGTACTTT
>NW_026111866.1:207500-225000 GCF_024679095.1 Eriocheir sinensis | reverse complement strand
GATGGCTGCAGTGTTAGCCAATATTTCTGAGACCGACAGTCGTCACGAACGTCCTTCATTAGGCGAAGACTGTCGTCACAAGACAGTCCTCATTATTCTTAAGTAGTTTGGCACCCGACGACTCAGCCGATAGGAAACGGTAAAAAATTGAAAATAGCCCTGACAGTCGTCACGACTGTCTCAAGACAAGCCAAGACTGTTGACGACAGTCTTGACGACTATTCCCTTGACCTCCCTCAGACCTCAACCGAAAGTGACGGTTGGTCAGATCTTTTGCGACTCTTGTCGTGAAAGGTTTAGCATGGAATACTTTTTGCGCTAACCTTCTCCGACCCCAGACTCCCGTCGTCTGCCCAGCATTCAAGCGACCGTTTCTGGACATTTTTCAAGACTTGCTGACTCTTTTTCCGGCATCAACACCCAAGACCTCGTGTACCCTAGAGTCGTGGGTAGTCGTAATCCAGAGTCGGCACAGTGTGAACGGGTTACACACAACCACGAGGTGGGGGAAAAAAAACAGACTAAAACTGGTGTGAGTGTTATTAATGTGTGTGTGTGTGTGTGTGGGGGGGGGCTGGTCTTATTTCTTTTAAGGGTTAAGCCCCGTTCACACTGTGCCGACTCTGGGCCACGACAGCCCAGCGACTTTGGATTTGACCAGAAGTAGGCTCCACGCATCCAAGAATGGGGGAGATTTTATTTAAGCGTCTTGGTGTCGGCTTCATCGCGATTGCCGACTCATCTGGGACATTCGGACAACTAGTTGCCAGCATGTCGAAGCGACATGCTGGCAACTAATCTCAAGATTGATATCAACGGTCATCTTTTGAGAGAAAATGGCGCCATGTCTATGACAACCACGAATCTACTTCGGAGTGCCGGGACCGATTGGCCCGACAGTCCGTAGACGGATATTTGTTCCTGACGACAGTCTTGCAGACTGTCTGGTCAACTGAATTGACCGAACATCCAATGGCCAACAATTGCTGCCAAGGAGTTGTGCTGATGGTCTTCCGATTTGTCTTCGCGACTGTCTTGGCGACTGCGTTGCCGAATGTCACGCGAATTCCCACCAAAAATTTTAAAAAGGATATTTTGCCCGTAGATCGTCTCGGTTAGCACTCTTCATGGGTCCTGGGTATACTCTCGCTATAATGGGCCAGAGACTCCAGCTGTGTAATATCTTCTAGGAGTTACCACCTGTTCCTTAAGATACAGAATCGTTCTGTATTCAAGAGTGAAATGTAGCGTTCCGTTTGAACCAATATGGAACGCCATTTGTTCCGTATTTTATTGTCTGAATAGTTCAGCACAAAAAAATCAGTATCTTAAAACTGTAGTGAAGCGCATTTCTTTTCGGTTAATCACAAAACTAGTTCTTAAATTTGTCAAGGTTCGTCCTTGAATACGTGTAAAATGCGCGACATAACGTCCCTCCCCTTCCTCTTTGCCACCACCTAGCATCGTTCAGCAGCTATCATTGATGTAGCTTGCTCGAAATTTTGAGTTACCATCCGTTCCTTTAAGTAGGCGCTGGATCCATTCCGTATTGGAGAGTGAAATGTTGCCTCCACATTTTCTGACCTCACTAATGGGCAACCCTAGTTGTGTAATTCAACCCAAGAGAGAGAAGCAGCAGTGCGTGCAAAGTGTTCAGCTAACAAATTGTGCCAGTGAAACATAACCATGCCCATAAGTTGTTGTTAAGCAGCTTGTGATTGCAAAATGAAATATAGATTTATATATATATATATATATATATATATATATATATATATATATATATATATATATATATATATATATATATATATATATATATATATATATAAATATATATATATATATATATATATATATATATATATATAAAAGGGCAGTATTAATAATATTTCCTGAGACGACAGTACGTCACGAAGGTCCTTCATTAGACGAAGACTGTCGTCACGATAGTCCCTCGATTATTCTTGAGTAGTCGGCACAGACGACTGTGCCGACAGGAAAAAGGTAAAAAAAAATTAAAATGGCACTCGACAGTCGTCACGATTGTCTCAAGACAAGCCAAGACTGTTGACGACAATCTCAGACGACTGTCCCCGACCTCCCCTGGGTCAGACCTCAACCGGAAATGACGGTTGGTCCAGACCCTGCCGACTCTTGTCGTGAAAGTTTAGCATTTGCGTATTTACGGGGAGGCGGTGGCTGAGTGGATAGACAGACGAACAGGCAGACAGACAGACAGACAGACGGACAGACAGAACAGCCATACATACAGACAGACAGAGGGGCAGACAGACAGACAGACAGACAGAGTACAGACAGACAAATACACAGTCAGATAGACAAACAGACAGATAGACCGACAGACAGACAGACAGACAGACGGACAGAAAGACAGACAGACAAACAGACAGACAAACAAACAGACAGATAGACAGACAGACAGACAGACAGACAGACAGACAGACAGACAGACGAACTGAACAGAACACAGACAGACAAAACAAACGAACGAATGAACAGACAGACAGATAGACAGACAGACGAACAGACAGACAGACGGACAGAAAGAAGACAGACAGACAAACGAACAGACAGACAGACACACACAGACAGAGGCATAGATGACGGTAGAAAATCTCACAAGCCCTGTCACCCTTTAATCTCAATGTAGAGCCAGTAATTTTTCCAGCTCATTTCCCTCGGTTTGTCATCTTTGTTTCTTTCAAAACGAGCAAGACAACTATTTCAATGATCTCTGCTTTTTCTTGAAACTGTGCTGGCCTTTCCCAGATAATGATGCTTCAATCATTTAATGAAGAAAGAGAACATCGTGAAAACGCTGTCCCTCTGCACTAGGAAAGAGTCCGCCCCAATTTCCAAGGAAGAAAAGTCGTTGAAACATTCGATTCCGTAATAAAGAAGCCACTACAACAAAAAAAAATGAAGAAAAAAACTGAAAAGATGACTCTATCATTTACAGAGAAAGAAAAGGAATTAATAGAGACAGTTGTTACATCTGTAAAAAATAATGGTCAAATCCATGTTCCAAAAACAGCAGGAAAAAGTCACGTTGAAACAGAAAGATCCTGATGTAAAAACAACAGAGAAAGAAAGTGATGACAACAGATGAAGAGATCGGGTTCCTGTAACCTCCACAAAAGGAGGAACACGGAAACGAAGTAAACATTGAAGCCACCGATCAGTGATAATACCTGATGCGGGCAGATGATTGAAAGGTTCAAAAGTTCAGACCTGCCAGAAGTAGCAGCTTCAATAGTAGGATAAGATTGCCCTTCCCCGTCAAGAAGGAAGAAGTCAGGATAGAGAAAACAACACTTGTAAGAAGTAGCAGACAACATACAAATACCAAGAGGAGCCACTGCTACCAACCCACCTGGGTATTACTCCTGCAAAAGAATGAACTGTTAGCTCCAAAAAGAACAGAAACACAAAGTCGTATCCAAAAAATAAATAGCTCAAGACCCTAAAATCCACAAATTTTGGGGTAAATGTTATCTGTGAAGAATGAGAGTCTCATCTTACACCCCGCTCACAATACTGAAAAGAAGATACAAACACAACACCTGGAAAAGGAAAAACTACAAAACACACACACAAACGCGACAATCATACAAACATAAGACCAAAATATTAGGTTAAACACATGCCATTGTATCCAAACAAGTTTGCGAAGCCACACAACATTCACCTAGACCCTTATACCAACACAATTATGGGTGATTACTATTGGGAGAGCGAGGTTCCAAACCAACATACAGCACAGAAAAATTATGATACAAAACACAACCCTGAAAAATGGATACACCAACACATATCAACCACCTTTACACCCTAATAACATTTGTCAACGAAGCAGGTTAATTTACCTAGTTAGAGATTGAGCCCATCCATGTAAACAAGACACCTGAAAAATAGATACAAACAATCAACATCAAAAAGCTAATGATATAAAAATACCACCTTTTCAACCCTTTAAGACACAACACAGTTAGCAAGAATCTATCGAGGATTAAGAACACTATTGCATGGGAAAGACGATGATCCACAAGAACACACAACAGCGATAAAAAGTGATACAAGCACAGCATCCACCTATAGGCCTTCAGATTGTCAAATGGTTCATCACGAGAGATCTATCCATACTACACAATACTGTAAAACGATGATACTAACGTAAAATACCTTTCGAAGTTATAATAAAACATATTTGGAGTGGGTCCAAGGGTGGGGTCCATCTCACAACACCCTGAAACATGAAAGCTGACGAAGACAAAACAAGGACATGAAAGCACCAAAATTCCAGCATCAAAATCTATGAAAGAACCAGATTTAACAAAGGCTGGATTGCACCACCTGACCCTGGTAGAAAGGTGGAAGGTAGAAGGTGGTACTCTCTGCCTTGTGGTGACAGGGGTGTGGAGGAAGGCCAGAGCCTCTGTAGGTGTTATAACTGGCCAGGGCAAAGGTTGGACTGCACTGACCTGACCCCAAGCAGGTAAAGGTGTAGGAATGCACTCTGAAGTCTTAGGAATCAGAATAAAATATGTGCTGCAGAGCGGGCTTGGAGGTGTTATAACTATTTTTTACAAATAAATGGAGACAGCCAAGGGTAAAGCAAGTAACACAAAAAAGTCGCCACCTGCTGCTCACAAAAAGAATCCAAAGAGGTGGGCTGAAAGAGAGGGTCAATTTCCTGGAGAGAAGCCAAAGTCGGTGGCAGGAGGACATACATAAGAAGTGGTGGATTGTCTAGAGTTTACCCAAGGTGAGAGATGGAAAAAGAGTGGATTATGTTGCTAACTCTGTATAAGGCTTAATAAAGTATAGATGACCCATGAGTAGAAAGTCGGGCGCACTGGGACAAGTGGGATGGGGAGGCAAGCAGTTAAAAGTTCAGAAGAGCAGTCAGTCCGAAAATATCGATAGAAGATAGAAAGGAGGCAACATTGGTGGCGGAAACAAGAGGTCGGAAGACTATCAGTAAGGAGGAGCCGATGAGGATTTGAAGAGTCTTAGACTCCACTGTCTTAAGAGAGTTGTGAGAGAGCCCCTGAACACATTACGAGATGCATTACCCACAATGAGGTCGGACAATGTATATGATAGTATGTGCGGGGAGAACAATCAAGGAGACGATATAGAACGCTCCAACTTTGAAGAAGGATTTAGTGAGACGAGATGTAAAGTTTTCAGTTAAAGATTTTGAGTTGAGGGGATAGACCGAGGATGTTTAGTGTTGGAAGATGGTGACAGCTGAGTGTTGTCGAATAATCGGGGTAAGGGTGTTTGGAAGGTGCGTCGAGTTGATAAGTGGATAAATTGTGTTTTGATGCATTATAGAGGCGGTGTGGCTGAACGGATAGCGAGATCTTCGGTCCCAGCGTTTAGGAAGCACACTGAGTTCAATCCCCGACTGATGCCATCAAGCTAGGGATTTTTCAGCGGCCGCCGACTGATATTTAAAACTACCCACATGCTGGTCCAGAAGATCTCACTCTATCAACCCGGACTCAGATTCTAGGATTAAAGATGAGTCTCAGGAGGAGCAGCAGCATGAGCCAATGCAAGATGGCGCTTACTGATAAACACTCGCCTGTGCCAGAATGGGCTGGGCCGACCATCAGGACCCCACTGGGAAGAAGCCTGACCGAACCATCCAGGATCCGGCAGGAAGAAGCCTGCCATGGCGCAATGAGGCCGCGACGTAAAAAAAAAAAAAAAAATTTTCAAGGTTCCTTTACCCCACTCGGAAATACCGTTAATGGTCTGAGGGATTAAGCGTTCTGCAGCCTCAGCTTGGAGTCATGTAATTCCTGTTAAGAGAGTTCTCTATTGAAAGTGAATTGAATAATGCAGAAATGGAGTCATCAGCGTAAAGGAGTGGATAGGACAGTTTGTTATGGAAAGAAGATCATTGAAGAATAACAGGAGGGAGAGTGGGTGATAGTGGACAGAGCCCTGTGGAACACCACAATGTTAATGAAGTTCCTGAAGGAACCAGTGACAAATCTACCACCGCAGAGATAGAACGGCCGGAAAGTAGACTCAGAGATAAAGGAACAGAGAGAAGAAGGGAATCTGAAAAGAGGTCAGTTTAGAAAGCAAAGACTTGTGTGCAAGACTCTAATCAGTGTTTTCGATATGTCTGGCGCAACATAGAAAGGATTTCCACCGAAACGGCTAAGAAAAGATGACCAAGAATCAGTTAAGAGAGCAAGAAGATCAAGCAGTAGAAGTCCACGCCCCATGTGGAACCCATACTGGCGGTCAGATAGAAGATTAAAAGTGGAAAGTGTGCTTTTGAATCTTCCGGCTAAGGATTGATTCAAAGCTTTAGATACAAACAGGAAAAGTAAAGCTATAGGGCGGTAGTTTGAGGGGGATTGGACTGTCACCCTTCCCAGGCACCAGAGTGGGGCTGTAAGTGAAGGGCGTACTTCCAGCTGGAAGGAAAGGTAGATGTTGATAGGCAGAGGCAGAGAGAGTTTGACCAGGTACTGTTTACGGGACAATAGGAGACACTCTATCCAGGTCCATAAGCCCTCTCTGAGAGTTGAGGTCAGAGAGGGGCACAAGAAAACACTCTCATTCCTAAAAATCCTAATAACAGAGCATAAAAGGAGTAGGGAGGGGATTGGGAGTAAGAGAGAATATAAACCAAGACTTCCACCTGCACTAATCTGACCCTATAGGAAAGTGTCACTCCTACGTAAAGCTCAGTGCTAGGGAATCAGAAGATTGTCATGAGCTGTAGAGAGGCTTGGAGGAAGTATTATAACTTTAGCATGCTGGTGAAGGCTGGACACAAATCTGACCATGTGGGAAAGGTGAAAGGTGTTGGAAGGTGCTTCACTCTCTGGCTCCAGTGCTAGGGAATCCAGAAGGTGCCAAAATGTGCCGTGAGGCTTGAAGGTGTTATAACTGTATGCTTTAGTGAAAGGCTAGACTACTAATCTTGACCCTGTAGAAAGTGGCACTCTCTGCTCTAGTGCTGGGGGAGTCAAAAAGGTGTCATGTACTGCAAGAGGCTTGGAGGTGTTATAATTATGATAGTGAACGAAATCTGGACTGCACTAATCTAACCTTCTAGGAAGGTGGAGTTGTAGGAAGGGCACTCTTTGGCTCAGTGCTAGGGAATCTAAAAGGTCCGTATGAGCTGCAGATAGAGCTTGGAGATGTTTTAACTATGTGCTAGTGAAAGGCTTGACTTCACTAATCTCATCCTGTAGGAAGCTGAAGGTCTAGGAAGGTGGTACTTTCCACTGCCTCAGTGCTAGAGGAGTCCCCTGAGTGTCATTTGCTAAAGAGAGGAAGGCTTGACATGTGTTATAACTATGCTAGTGTAAGCTGGACTGCACCAAATCTGATCCAGGTACGAAAGGTGATTAGGTGTAGGAAGGTGGCACCTCTGAAGCTCAGGGCTAGTGAATCAAAGAAAGGTGCCATGTACTACATGAGGAAGCTTGGAGGTGTCATAACTATGCTAATGAAAGGCTGGACTGCACTTATCTGACCCTGCAGGAAAGTAAAGGTGTAGGAAGGTGGCACTTTCTGGCTCCAGTGCTGGGGAATCCAGGTGTCATGTGCTTGCAGAGAGGCTTGGAGGTGTTATAATTATTTTTTGTGCTCAGTAGGCTTCTTCGGTCCAGGCAGCCTGATGGTCATGGCACCGTATTCTGGCACCAGGCAGGTGTTCCTCAATGCTACACTATCTTGTGTGTTGACTGATGCTGTCCACGGACTCATGTTTGAAGCCTCCCTTTGGCGAGGTTATCTAGAACCCTGGTTGATGGGTGGTCGTCCAGGCCAGTCGGTGTGTGATCTTCCAGCCACTCAGCGGTGACGGAAAATCCTTAGCTGTGCGGCGGCTGAAGATTCAGACCCACGTCCATCCTGCTGGAGCTCTTGAACGCTGGGCCGTAACGCTATCCATTCCAGTTACCGCCTCCCAGTGCTAGTAAATGCTGGACTGCATTAATCTGGCAATGGTGGAAGATAGATGAAGAAGCCAGGAATGTGGCACTCTCTGGGTCTGCGCTAGGGAGTCAGAAGGTGCCATGTGCTGCAGAGGCTTGAGTTGTTATAACTATGCTAGTGAAAAAGCTGGACAGCACTAATTTGACATTGAATGAAGGTGGCACTCACTGGCTCAGTGCTAGAGATCTGCCAAAAGCTGTCTTGTGCTGCAGAGAGCCTTGGAGTGTTATAACAATGATAGTGAAATGCTGGATTGCACTAGTCTGACCCTGTAGGAGAGTGGCACCATCTGCTCAGTTTTTTTTTTTTTTTTTTTTTTTACGCCTGCTGCTGCTGCGCCGGTAGGCATCTTCCTGGTGGGGCCTGATGGTCGGCCCAAGGCTTCTTCCAGGTGGGGCCTGATGGTCTGCCCAGCAGCCCGTTCTGGCGCAGGCAGTGTTTACAGTGTTGCCATCTTGCATTGGCTCATGCTGCCCCCCGGAACTCGTTCTTGATTCGCTTGGTCGGCTTCCTAGAGTCCAGGTTGATGTGGTAGTTTCAGGACAGCATGTGGGTAGTTTTAGCCACTCGGCGGTGACTGAAAAATCCGAGTGGTAGCGTGGGATTCGAACCGCGTCGTCCATCACGCGGTGAATGTGGGCCCAGTACGCTACCATTTCGGCCACCGCTACCCACACTAGTGAATCAGAAGGTTCCATGTGCTGAATAGAGGCTTGGAGGTGTTATAACTATGCTAGTGAAAGGCTTGACTGCACTAATCGTGACCTGTAGGAGGGTGGCACTCTCAAGCTCAGTATTAGAGAATCAGGTGTTATATGCAGCAGAGGATTGGAGGTATTATATAAATGCTAGTGAAAGGATGGACTACACTAATCTGACCATGTAGGAAGGTGGAGATGTAGGAAGGTGGCCCTCTCGGGCTGAGTTCTATGGAATCAGAAGGAGTCATGTGCTGCAGAGAGGCTTGGTTGTTATAGCTATGCTAGTGAAAGACTGGATTGCAGTAATCTGACACTGTAGAAAGGTCGCACTATCTGGCTCAGTGCTAGGGAATCAGATGTCATGTGCTGCAGCGAGGCTTGGAGTTGTTATAACAATGCTAGTGAAAGGCTGGACTGCACTAATCTGACCCTGTAGGAAGACGTAGGTGTAGGAAGGTGGCACTCTCTGGCTCAGTCCTAGGGAATCAAAATGTGTCGTGTGCTGCAGAGAGGCTTAGAGGTGTTATAACTATGATAGTGAACGACTGGACTGCACTAATCTGACCCTGTAGGAAGGTGAAGTTGAGGAGGTGGCACTCTTTGGCTCAGTGCTAGGGAATCAAAGGTCGTATGTGCTGCAGAGAGAGCTTGGAGGTTTGATAACTGCTAGTGAGAATCTGGACTGCACTAATCTGACCCTGTAGGGAAGGTGGCACTTTCTGGCTCATTGCGAGGGCTTAAAGGTGTTTTAACTATGCTAGTGAAAGGTTGGACTGCACTAATCTGTTCCTGTAGGAAGGTGAAGGTATCATGTGCTGCAGAGAGTCTTGGAGGTGTTACAACTTTGCTAGTGAAAGGCTGGACTACACTAATCTGACCCTGTAGGAAGGTGAAGGTGTAGGAAGGTGGCTCTCTCAAGGTCAGTGCTAGTGAATTAGTAGGGGTCATGTGCTTCAGAGAAGCTTGGAGGTGTTATAACTATGCTAGTGAAAGGCTGGATTGCATTAATCTGACACCTTAGGAAGGAGTAGGTGTAAGAAGATGGCACTCTCAAGCTCAGTGCTAGGGAATCAGAAGGTTTCATGTGCTGCAGAAAGGCTTGGCGGTGTTATAACAATGCCAGTGAGAGGCTGGACTGAACCAGTCTGACCCTGTAGGAAGGTGAAGGTTTAGGAAGGTGGCACTCTCTGGCTTAGTGTTAGGGAATCATAAGGTGTCATGTGCTGCAGAGAGGCTTAGAGGTGTTATAAATATGATAGTGGAAGGCTGGACTGCAATAATCTGTAAGAAAGTGGTACTCTCTGGCCCAATGCTAGGGAATCATAAGGTGTCATGTACTGCAGAGAGGCTAAGAGGTGTTATAACTATGCTAGTGAAAGGCAGGACTGCACTATTCTGACCCTGTAGAAAGTTAAAGGGATAGGAAGGTGGCACTCTCAAGTTCAGTGTTAGGGAATCAGGTGTCATATGCAGCAGAGAGGCTTGGAGGTGTTATAACTATGTTAGTGAGATGCTGGTGTTGAGGAGTGAATGGCACACACGAGGGAGCGGGGATTGCGGTGCATTCTATAAAGAGGCCAGGCAGGGAATGTCCGATCCTCGAGCCTTGGCAGTACATGTATACTCGGATTGTTCCGAAGCGCTGCTCAGTGCTTCGGGGCCGCTGAAGGGTAATGGCTCTACAACACCTCACCCTCCTACTAAAGTTTTATGTTATCCCCCAAATATCCACCACCATCTCCCGTCACCAAAACTCCCCTTTACTGCCGTCACCATTTACATAGTTGCTTGATATCTGCCAGGCGGCTTCCTTTGTCGTGCCGATCGTCGCCTCGTCTCGGCAGAAATTATTTTTCCCCGGGTGTATGTCCTGTTGATCCCACCGGCCGTCGCGTTTGTCCTGCCCCTGTCGGCGGTTCTGCTGCCGCCTCTCCCGGTTTGGTTGACGCCCTCCCCTCTGTTCCCGGTCGTGGTTGTCTGTATGGTCTTCTGTCTACTAGTTGGGGATGCTGTATATCCACCGCTGCCCCGCTGCGTGCCTCCGTGTCCCCATCGTCCCCTCGCCGCTCAGCCGTCTCCCCGTCTCAGCGGCTGGGGTGTCTATGTCCGTGCCTTCTTGTTACCTCTGGGGCGCGGTCGTCACCTGCTGACAATGGGGATTCTCCGCTAATTTTGTCCTGGGCAGGCCTGCACTGCTTACCAAAATTATTTGATCCGCGTGGCGGGACCACAAGGGATTTCCTCAACATCTGCTTCGTTGTACAGTGGTCCCGTCGTGGATATTATTCTCCCTCTCCGCCATTTCGGTCCCACATAGCTTCTTGCCCAAACTATGTCATTTTTTCAGAATGTTCTTACCCTTTTCCCCGTCATCTGTTGGTCTTGCCTGCTCTCCATCGCGGTCTCTTCGTCGGGCAGAAGTGGGTCTAGTTTTGAGCGTATATTCCTGCCCATCAGCATTTCCATGATGTTTTCCCTGTTGTGCTGTGTGGAGTAGAACGATAGTTTAACAGAAATTTAAACAGGCTCCTTTCCCCCGACTTGCAGCCCCCCATCATTGCCTTTATTCCTTCCTTCACAGTGCTCGCCGCTCTCTCCGCCAGTCCGTTACTCGCCGGGTGGTATGGCTCCACTCTGATGTGCCGGATTCCATTCTGCTTGACGAAAGATGCCATCTCTTCCGACGTAAACTGCGGGCCATTGCCTGTGCATAGCTGTAGGGGTAGACCAAACCTGCTAAACAGTACACTCAGTTCATGTAGAGTTCGAGCCGTCGTCGTGGATTTCATTGGTACTGCCTCTATCCACTTTGAGTAGCTATCCACTACTATGAGAAGCGTTGTTCCCATAATTGGCTCCGCAAAATCTGCATGGAGCCTCTGCCTCATGTTCTCTCCCAAGGGTGGACCGCTGACTGTAGTGGTGCTTCCCGCTTTTCCGCACATCCTGGACACGCTCTCGCCATTTCCTCCAGCTCCTTGTCGAGACCCGGCCGCCACACACATCGTCGAGCCAGCTGCTTCATTCTCACGCATCCTGAGTGCCCCACATGCATATCCTTTTTCACCTTGTCTTGCAGGGACGCCGGTATCACCACTCTGCCTCCCCACATTAAGCAATCCCCCTCTGTCGAGAGTTCCTCCATCCGAGACTTGTAACTGCTTACCTCTGCTGTTGCCTCCTCCGGCAATCCGTCTGACCTTACTGCCGCCAGCACCTTTCCCAGGACTCTGTCACGCCGCGTTGCCGCTGACACTTCTCTTGCTGTCACTGAGGCCCCTCGTCCATATATAACATATATATCTATTCTTTCTGCTCCTTTGTCGACGATGCCCCGGGGCGGTAGTCTGGACAAGGTGTCGGCGACCCTCATGTCTGCAGAGGGTCTTACCTCCACATCGTAGCTGTAGGCCGCTGGTTGAAGGGCGTATCGCTGCATCTGCGCTGCCCCCAACGGCGGCATCTCTGCTGGGGTTCAATATTCTGGAAAGTGCTTTGTTATCGGTGACAAGGGTAAATTTCCTCCCATAGCAATACTGATGAAATTTCCTAATACCGTGAAACTGTAACCGCTTCCTTTTCTACGATGGGATATTTCTGCTCTGTTTGTGTCAGTATTCCTGGCGCATACGCCACCAGCCTTTCTATGTCTCCTGGAAAGACTTGCATTAGCGCCGCTCCGACTCCTACTTCGCTCGCGTCTGTTATCAGTTTGACCGGTAATTGTGGATCGTATCTCACCAATACTGGGTTGCTGGCCAACGTCTGTCTTACCCTTGCCATCGCCTCTTCACATTCCTTGGTCCATCGCCATAACTCCCTTCTTGAGTAAGCTCATACAATGGCGACAACGTAGTGGCGAGGTGTGGCAACAGCCGGGACTAGTACCCACCGCTCCCAATACGCTCCAGGTGTCGGTACATCACTCAGGTTCAGCATCCTTCTTATTGCTTCGGTCTTCTCTGGTATGGGTTTCAGCTCCGTGCACCTCCTGCAAATTGAATTCACACTTTGACCTTTTGAGCCGAATCTCATTATCTTTTAGTCTCCCCAGCACTTTGTCCAAAGTTTTAATAAGGTCTTCTGTTGTCGTTTCCATCACCAGCAAGTCGTCTAAGTATGCCACACACACTTCTAATATTCTGTCCATCGCCGCCTGGAAAATGTCCCACAGAAAGCTAAACCAAAGGGCAATCTGTTCATCCTCTACAATCCTCTATACGTAGCTACAGTTATTAGGTCTTTTGATTCCTCACTTAACTCCATCTGTAGATAAGCATCTCTCAAATCTAACTTTGCAAACCTCTTCCTTTATCCTTGCAAACAACTCTACCGGGGAGGTAAGGGTGCTTAACTATATCAACCTGGGGATTTACCGTCACTCTGTAGTCAGCCGCCAGCCTTACTTTGCCATCTACTTTGGGCACTACCACCAGCAGTGTCGCCTAGCCACTGTTGTTGTCAGTCTCCACAGACTCAGTAATACCTACCTTAAACCACCTCTCCAACTCCTGGTCCACGAGTGGGTAAAGGGCGTGTGGCCCTGGTCGCGCTTTCTTCCGCACCAGTCGTGCTTCTTTCTTGAGACGCAGGTGTGCTTTGATCGGCATGTGCCCTAAAGGCTGTGAAAAGACCTCACTGTGCTTGTGTAGGATTGTGGTAAGTTTATCCCATTCTTCTCCGCAACTCCAAGATTGCCTACCATCTCCTTCCAGTCCAGCTGAATCACCAGTAGCCAGTCACGACCCAAGAGCGAGGGCCCTGTTCCTTTCACTACCTTTAACAGCAGAGTTTCTACTTGATTTTTAAACTTGACCTCCAGCATGGCTACTCCTCGTACCTGAAGTGCCTCACCTGTGTATGTGACTAACCGCCTGTTGGAGGCTTCAAGTCTTGGTTTGCTGCGTAGCCTGTTCCTCCTCCTCGCTGATGACCGTGCTGCTCGCTCCCGTGTCCACCTCCGTGCGTATCTCTGTGCCCTGCACGCTCACGTCTACAGTCAGTGGTGGGGTTTTCCGGTTCTCCGCTGTTGTCCAGACAGCTGTAAAATATAAACACCTCCACCCTCTCTTCCTCATCACTAATCTCTTGCTCCTCATCATCCACGCTATTTACTCTGCCTCGCCGTGGACACATTACATTCGCCTGGTGTGGCCTTTACGACTGCACCTGAAGCATTCCCTATCCTTAAATGGGCACTCCGTTGCCTTGTGGTAACTACTGCCACACCGATTACAAGCTACACTACTACGTGCCCCCTCACGAGGCAAGTACTTGTTTTGCAGCCTGGCCTTGTCCCACCTGCTCGTTGGTTCTTTCTGGTCCCCGGGCTTCGTTCGCGGCGGCTCCACTCTGTTCACCTGGGCTTCTTTGTGCTCCCCTCCCAGCACCTTCGCCTCCGTGGTTGCTGCCTCCATCGATAATGCCAGTTTGCACGCTTTGTCCCAAGTTAAGTCGTCGCCCTCTCGTAACAACCTCCGCCGGATCCGTTCGCTCGACACTCCACCGACGAATCTTTCTCGAAGCTGCTCTGTTAAGTTTGCCCCAAAGCTGCAGTTGGAAGCTTTCCTCTTCAGTTCTGCCACGTAATTGCTGATTATCAGGGTTTCCCTTTGATTTTCAGAGTTGAATTTGAACCTTTCCACCACCACTGAAACTTTGGGCGCATAGTGCTGGGTAGCGAGACGAATCAATTCCTTCAGTGTCCTCTCAGAGGTTTCCCCAGGGCGCACAGGTTCCTCAGTAATTGATACACCGTCGGGCCGCAGACAGTCAGGAGCAACGCCGTTTCCGATTCTCCTCGGTGATATTACTGACCTCCAGGAACTCTTCGAACCTTTCTGTATAGGCCTCGAAATCTTCTCCCTCTGAGTACTGCTCCACCGCTCCAATTATTGCTCCCATTCTCGTCCTCAGGGTTTCACTTGATTCCTTCAGAATCCCATCCTCGTCGCCACGTGTTGAGGAGTGAATGACACACACGAAGGAGCGGGGGTTGCGATGTATTCTATAAAGAGGCTAGGCAGGGAATGTCCGATCCTCGGGCCTTGGCAGTACATGTATCCTCGGATTGCTGTTCCGAAGAGCTGCTCAGTGCTTCGGTGCCGCTGAGGTGTAATGACTATACAACAGCTGGACTGCAGTAATCTGACACTGTAGAAAGGTGGCACTATCTGGCTCATTCATAGGGAATCAGAAGGTGTCATGTGCTGCAGAGAGGCTTGTATGTGTTATACTTATGCTAGTGAAAGGCTGGACAGCACTAATCTGACCTGTAGGAATGTGGCACTCTCTGGCTCAATGCTCAGGAAAAAGAAGGTGCCATGTGCGGCAGGGAGGCTTGGAGGTGATATAACTATGCTAGTGAAAGGCTGGACTGCACTTTTCTGAGGTTGTAGGAAGGTGAATGTCTAGTAAGTTGGCACTATCTGGCTCTGTACGTGCTAAGGAATCAGAAGGTGTCATGTGCTACAGAGAGGCTTGAGAGGTGTTTAAACTAGGCTAGTGAAAGGCTGGACTGCACTATTTTGTCCCTGTAGGAAGGTGGCACTCTCTGGTTCAGTGCTAGGGAATCAGAAGGTGTCATGTGCTGCAGAGCGGCTTGGAAGTGTTATAACTATATTAGTGAAAGGATGGACTGCACTAATCTGACCCTGTAGGAAGGTGCAGGTGTAGAAAGGTCAATCTCAGTGCTAGGGAATCAGAAGGTGTCATGTGCTACAGAGTAGCTTGGAAGTTTTATAACTATGCTAGTGAAACGCTGGACTGCACTAATCTGACCCCTTAGGAAGGAGAAGGTGTAGGAAGATGGCACTCTCAAGGTCAGTGCTAGGGAATCAGAAGGTGTCATGTGCTGCAGAAAGGCTCGGAGGTGTTATAACATGCTAATGAGAGGCTTGACTGAACTAATCTGACCCTGTAAGAAGCTGAAGGTTTAGGAAAGTGGCACTCTCTGGCACAGGGTTAGGGAATCAGAAGGTGTCATGTGCTGCAGAGAGGCTTGGTAGTGATATAAATATGATAGTGAAAGGCTGGACAACACTAATCTAACCTGTAAGAAGGTGGCACTCTCTGGCTCAGGGCTAGTGAATCAAAAGGTGTCATGTGCTACAGAGTAGCTTGGAAGTTTTATAACTATGCTAGTGAAACGCTGGACTGCACTAATCTGACCCCTTAGGAAGGAGAAGGTGTAGGAAGATGGCACTCTCAAGGTCAGTGCTAGGGAATCAGAAGGTGCCATGTGCTGCAGAGAGGCTTGGAGGTGTTATAACGATGCTAGTGAAAGGCAGGACTGCACTAATCTGACCCTGTAGGAAGGTGTAGGTGTAGGAAGGTGGCACTCTCTGGTTATATGTTAGGGAATCAGAAGGTGTCATGTGCTGCAGAGAGGCTTGGGGATGTTATAACTATGCTAGTGAAATGCTGGACTCCAGTAACCTGATTATGTAGGGAGGTGAAGGTGAAGGAAGGTGGCACTCACCGGCTCAGTCCTAGAAAATCAGAAGGTGTCATGTTCTGCAGAGATGCTTGGAGGTGTTATAACTATGCTAGTGAAAGGCTGGACTGCACTAGTCTGACCCTGTAGGCAGGTGGCAAACTCAAGCTATGTGCTACGGAATCAGAATGTGTCATGTGCTGCGGAGAGGATTGGAGGTGTTATAACTACGTTAGTGAAAGGCTGGACAGCAGTAATTTGACAATGTAGGAAGGTGGCACTCTCTGGCTCAGTGCTAGAGAGTCTGAAGCTGCCTAGTGCTGCAGAAAGGCTTGGAGGTGTTATAACAATGCTACTCAGAAGCTGGACTGCACTAATCAGACCCTGTAGGAAGGTGAAGGTGTAAGAAGGTGGCACTCTCTGGCTCAATTCTAAGGAATCAGAAGGTTTTCATGTGCTTCAGAGAAGCTTAGAGGTGTTATAACTATGCTAGTAAAATGCTGGACTACACAAATCTGATCCTGCAGGAAGGCACCACTCTCAAGGTCAAGGCTAGGGAATCAGGAGGTGCCATGTGCTGCAGAAAGGCCTGGAGGTGTAATAACTATGTTAGTGAAAGGCTAGACTGAACTAATCTGACCCTTAAAGAAGGTGAAGGTGTTAGAAGGTGGCACTCTGCATCTGTGCTGGGAAATCAGAAGGTGTCTTGTGCTGCAGAGGAGCTTGGAATTGTTACAACTATGCTAGTGAAAGGCTGGACTGCACTAATTTGTCCCTGTAGGAAGGTGAAAGTGTAGGAAGTTGGCACTCTCAAGCTCAGTGCTAGGGAATCAGAAGGTGTCATTTGCAGCAAAGAGGTTTGGAGGTGTTATACCTATGCTGGTGAAAGGCTGGACTGCAGTAATCTGACTCTGTAGAAAGGTGGCATACTCTGTCTCAGTGCTAGGGAATCAGAAGGTGTCATGTACTGCCTAGAGGCTTGGATGTATTATAAGTATGCTAGTGAAAGGTTGAACTAAACTAATCTGACCCTTTTGGAAGGGGAAGGTATAAGAAGGTGGCACTCTCAAGCTATGTGCTAGGGAATCAGAGGGTGTCATGTGCTGCAGAGAGGCTTGGAAGAGTTTTAACAATGGTACTAATAGCCTGGACTGCACTAATCTGACCCCAATAGGAAGGTGAAGGTGTATGAAGGTGTAACTCTCAAGCTCAGTGATAGGGAATCAGAAAGTGCCATGTGCTGCATAAAGGATTGGAGGTGTTATAACTATGCTAGTGAAAACCTGGACTGCACTACTCTGACCCTGTAGGAAGGTGTAGTTATAGGAAGGTTTCACTCTCTTGCTCAGTGCAGGGGAATCAG
>NW_026111866.1:57500-202500 GCF_024679095.1 Eriocheir sinensis | reverse complement strand
ATTCGCTTCAAGAAGCAGAACTTTCCGAAAGTGATTATAAACATGCTCAGAATGTTTGGAAAGTAGCTGGGTGTCAGAGCCTGAAGGACTATTTGTTGCTTTATGTAAAAGTGGATGTTGGTCTTCTATGTGATGTCTTCCTAGAGTGGAGAGGTATTTTGAAAACCCAGTGGAGGTTGGATATTGTAAATTATGTTAGCCTGCCAGGATTTGCCTATGACTCCTTTCTGCTAAAAACACAGCAGGAATTAGAGGTGCTTAGTAGCCCAGACATATATCATTGCATTCAAACAAATGTGCGTGGGGCTACACAAGTGTTGTGCGTCGTTTTGTACGCGCCAATAACATCTACACGAACCCTCAGTTTAATCCAAAACATGATAGAAGCACTTTCCTTTCATATCTTGACTTCAACAGTCTTTATCCCACTGTAATGCAAGAGAAGTTGCCATGTGTGGATATGAGAAAACTAGATGAGACAGAAATGCAGTCGTTTTGAGCGGGGCTTGGTCAATCAAGCAACCGATGGCGATTTTGGATATCTCATTCTGTGCGATACTGAGGCTGTCTCACGTGAAGTCGTTGAGAAAACGGATGACCTCCCACTGATCATCAGAAGACACAATATCACCAACAGAGATATATCGTCAGTCACACGCGAATGGTATGAAGAAGAAAACCGTCCAGCACCGTGTAAGAACATAAAACTGATTGGAACACATGCTGCTCAGGAGAAAATGCTGTTTGCTCTGCCCCTCCTTAAACTACTTATTCAACTAGGCCTGGTTGTTAAAAAAGTGCATGCTATTTATACGTTTAAGCAAAGCACTTTCTTGCGGACTTCATTCAGGATAACATAGAAGCCCGCAAAAGTGCTACTTGCCCTATCAAGAAAAATGCAATCAAGTGTATTTCAAACAGCATTTTTGGTCGATTCCTGATGAACGTGGCCAAATATAGTGAAGACATAGATATTGTCACCAACCGCGAAAAGTTTTTGAAGCTGGCCCGAAGTCCTTACTTTAAACGCGTTGTACTTCTCAATGATGGTCATGTAGTTGTAACTCGCCATAGGAAATATTCACGGGTGAATCATCCAAACTACATTGGCTACTACATCCTAGAGCTGTCCAAGCTGCGACTATATGATTTCTATTACAATGTGTTGAAGGCTCATTACGGAGATCGGGCGAAACTAGTGTATTGCGACACTGATTCCTTAATAACAGAAATTGAAACTCCTGATCTATTAACAGAGTACTCGCAGGAACCCTTCAAAAGCTATATAGACACAAGTAACTTTAGCTCCTCACATTCCTTGTACAGCACAGACAACAAAGGAAAGCTTGGATTTCTCAAGTCTGAAGTGGGGGAAAGAACCATCTCAGAATTTGTAGGTGTAAAACCAAAGTGCTACTCCATCCTCTTGGCAGACGGTGACCGGTTGAGTTCAGCTAAGGGCGTTCCAAAGTTCATAAAGAAGAAAATTGCTCATCAGCGATACAAAGACGCCCTATTCCAGAAGCAAACATTTACCATTGACTATCAGGGATTCACAGTGCGCAATGGACGAATGAGTACAGTAAAATATCCCAAGAGAGGGATATCTGTAGTTGAGGACAAAAGATACTACATTAGCACCTTGGAGTCGCGATCTTACGGTCATCCCGATAATTCTATAGGGATAGAGGAGGAAGAGCAGGAGGAGGAGGTAGCCCAGATCATGACACTGTCAAACGAAGAAAATTTGGAGGAAGGCGATGAAAGAGGCATAACAGAAGCGAGACTAGCCGAGGTAATGGGTGGGCAAGAGATCGGTGAAATGGGAGAACTAGAAGAAGAAACCTATGAATTGTGGGGAGAACGGGATGTGCTGGTCGAGCAATATTTTCCCTTGATAAAACGGGTAGAGGCGGATGATGACATGTTAATGCAAGCCGCGGAACAGGAAGAAATAAATCAAATGCTCTCATCATCCCCCCTTGAATATATGCTAGTAGATACAGACTTTTCAGAATAAATTGTAGCTGTTTATAAGATAGGGACTGGTGTGAATGTTGTATATACTGTTTATAGTGTAAGAATTTGCCTGCTATTTTTATGTTAAATATAAAAGATATGTAAATATATTCTGTATATAGGACTAATGTTGGCGACTATGATATGATAACATTTCACATGATGAATCTGGAATCATAATTTGACCAAATTCCAATAAACATTGAGTTTGTTTGACTTGTTTATATGACCTTTATCAAAAAAAAAAAAAAAAAAACGGATGAAAAAAACACAATAATTGTCTTAAAATTTATTCGATTTGTGGAAACATGAATAAAACGCTTTTATGTTTCGATCCGGCTCATGCATAAAAGACTGCCCGCCAAATCAGGCGGGCGGCGGCGGTAGCGAGAGGTGCGGCGACAGGATGCGACAGGATTGCTCGGGGCCCGGACGGGCGGGCAGGGCAGGGCGGGCAGGGGCTGCACGGGGTAGTGGCGGTGACGAGTGAGGACCTGTGAGTGGAGCCAGACCTCTGATTTAAGCATGGTATACAACCACCCCACCCCCCGATAAAGGAACTAGAAAATTATTTATGCTTAGAATAGTTTCATGGAATGTAATACAATTCAATATGAAAAAATCAATAAGTCAATACTTACTTTTTATGAACACGTGTTAAATGTTTGATGACATACGGGCATTATAAACTTGCTGTAAGCGAATCGCATCACGTGTTCATCATTCCTCGAATATTCGGTCTTGGAAAACTCCATACATATTTTTTCAAGAGTTTCTCTTACACCCAAGTGCGAAACATTGTAGGCAAAGTACATGGCATAAGCCCCGCACACATCGCTTCGCGTGCTTTGAAGTCGAAATGCATTTTTGAGCCCGGGGTAATCAATATATTTGAAATGATCAGAGTATAATTTTGGATCGAGAGCATAACTATCTAGGAACACTGCCATGCCCGGTTCATAGTACAGACAAATCCAGTGTCCCATTTCTCTTTTAGAATAACTTGGTAGCGTATTGACGATGCACACTATAGGTTTTCTATATCGAGGTATAGAGTTTACCTCGTCTGCCAATAACACGCCTAAAAACAAGGCTTGCTTTCTTATGTGCCCCCTCAATCCTCTTTCAATCTCCATGTTGTTCATCGCACAGCCGCTTCAAGCGCGCACATCACACTGCAGCCGTCTTTCAGAATTAACTGTTATTATACCCACTGTTTCGCCAAACAGTATCAACAGACGGTTCTCGTTTTCTCCCTTGCTTAGATTCAAGCTAAGTCTAAGCCCCCCATTCATTTCAACGGGCAAATTATCATTCAAGTTTTCAGCACGCAAATCAAATGTGCAAATCATTGCCCCCTTGCCGAAAATATCCTTTCCGATTAAATGGTCTTTGTGAAAACCAAGTGCATCCAAAGTACGATGGTAGAGCTCAGCATAGTCATGAGGGAATTACTAGGAATATTATACATGGTTCTACCATTAACACTTAAGCTTATTTGACTTATATCGCCATGGCTCAAATACAATGGATTTAGCGTATAGTCGCCAGAATGAGCTTCCATGCTCGTTATAATAAGCGAGAGTTTTTCCGGAATAACATCACCCCACGGTTGATCATACGTTCCTGAGGTTTGGTCTTTGGCTAGCACATAGGTTTTCAAGAGGGTTTTGGTAAATGTCGATTTCAAAAGATTCCCTGTGGCGAGAGACGCGTTCAAAGCATGAAGTGCATTAGGATAAGGAAACAGTCGCGTATAAAGCAGCTTGGCTGAAGCTATATGCAGACGAATGTTATCGCCAGTTGGAGAATTTAGCAGCCATGCATTACTAGATAGTTCCATTCTGAGTCTAATCGAAATACCATCGAGCAAGTAACTGTCTAAAGAACTTATATCCAGAAGAAGCGGGGTACAGAGTTGTATCCCGTGAGTCTTAACCCGCTTCATAATGGTCTTGTGTTGCGCGCTGGCATTGTCAAAGTATTCTGCTGTTACTTTGGAAATAAAACCGTTCTCTGGGATGGTAATATTAGCATTGGCTCCAATTGTATTCAATTTGTTGGGCGACAAAGTATTCAGCATTTTAACGTATGACGTGTACCCATAAAGTACATTATTGTCAACAGCTACATCTCCCAAAAAACATTGCACTGATTTGAATAGGCTGTGCGCGGTATTATTTGCAAATTCAACGTGTTGAGCGTCTTCGAGAGGAGTAGTATTGTCTGGCTTAGTTAAGCGTAAAGAGGTGTGCAACACCAATTTCCCCAAATCAATAAAACTGCCAAGTGTTCCAGGAATGAGAAATTCTATATATCTATCGGATAATTTCATATTGAATCCGAGGTTAGTAGGTAAAACATCAGCATCATAACGGGAGGCAATCGTTGTTTCCAATAATTTCATTTTGTTAGGGCGGGGAAACAATTCACTGACACCGGCGGCATATTGCCCCAGGGGAGAACGCGGGTTCCCGACACCAACCGCGCTGGTGATGCTCGCCATACTGCTCTTAGTTCAACAATGATTACAACTCGGTAAAGATGTCCTTTTTATGACACCTTTTCCTCCCGACTCGCTTGACTTTCTTTTTCCCGCTTCCTCTAGTCAATTTCATTGCAGCTTGCTTTAAGGAATTAATTCCATGCTTTTTTATAGAGCTTCTCAAGTTGCTTCCCTGTGAAATATCATCTAGAACGTTGTTTCCAAATGTTCGAGCTGAAGGCACAATGACATTTTTCACTAGGAAAGAGAAAGCTCTTTTAGCGAGTCCAGCTAAAACCGAGAATAAACCCCCGCCTCTGTGATAGCTTGGTTCATAAGAAAGTGTGACTATATCATCAATACCACTCCCTCGGGATGATATATGTTTGCCATTCGAAAACAGGGTATGATATTCTGCTACGGAAGGAGGGATGAATGTAACCCGCATGGTGGCGGCGAGGAGACTGTCTTTCAAATGGACAACATTCCTATTAATACAGCAAAATGTACTCAAAGATTCAACGCGATCGGATATGAAGTAAACATGTAACAGGGTATCCTTCTTCGAAATGCATAGGACGACCTTTTGATCTGTGAGTTTAATAGAAATCGAATCAATTACTTTGGATTTAAGGGACTTATATAGAGTTGGAGGCACGCCTTTTGTTAGACCTCCGGAGAGCGAAAAGGCAGCAAGAATCTTTACATTTTTCCCTGCATACCTAGAGGGATTGACAAGGTCAGTGTAAATGAGAACACACTGTACGTCACCATTTCTCAACAGAGGGGCATGACCATGTAGCGGAACAAGAATGGTTTTTTTTTGTTCTTCATGTGTACCCAAGGAAGAAAACACAGCATAACCTAAGTTGGGGACAAAACCGAGAACCTGGGCCAGTCGCGCATCAAAGGAAACCTTAATAAATACAACTTGTGGATGATAACCATTGTAGCAGAACAAAGTTAAATGATCATTTGTGGAGCTAAATGCAAGAACCTCTCTAGAATACGCTAGTAAATGGTAGTTGTATCCATCGACCATCTCCTTTATCAATGTCGTTATTATACCGTTAACACACATCAGCAAATACCCAGTGTCATTATACAATATATTAGCATTAATAGCCTTTGACAGTGTGCGTCTTTCAATAGCTTCTGAATCTGACGTTGGTCTTATACCACATTCAAGGTGTATACTACACTCTGGTTCACACGGTTTAACAATGTAATACCGACGGGGAAGCAACACGTTCAGTAGACCGACTTCATATTCCACGTCCTTGTCTAATGTTAGAGTTTGTTTGTATATTATTAGTAAAGCTAGTGCTGGAATTGGGGTAAATTTCCCCATCCGCAATGCTGGTAACATATATATGATGTGACTCCATTTAGAACAAGCAAGACACTAGCAAAAATATTATAATTATTTCATTATATAGAGGTAGACATGACGAGATGCCAATTACATATTGAAGGTAAATCATACTAAACATCATTACATTGTTATTTATTGACATATTTTACATTTAGTGATGTACATAATTATTGGGAAATTGTCTGGAGCTATAGTTATTCAGGACCCACGTCGACTACAGCACCGTCCCGTTTTCTTTTCCATTCGTCAGCCACAGCATCGTCCTCTGTATCCACCAGTTTCCTCTTCCTGTTTCGCTCGGGAGACACAGATAGAGTTAATTTTGTTTCAGGCTCATCGCAGGTCCACCATCTGTCCAGGATGACGCACGATATATTATGCAGTTGGAGTTCAGCCGCAGCCTCTTGGAGATGCGGTTGGTAGTCAGCTTTCCACAACACGTAAATAATTCCAGCGCTTGCAATATTGTAGGGGAAGACGACACTTGTAATGTTGCTTTTAATCACCCATTCTACCAGTTTTGTGATGGACTCTTTAAACCAGCGGAGGCGGTTATCATAACTGTCTTCCTTTACCCCACGAATGAAATTTTGATCTCTTGACGTCTGAAGATATCCTTGGTTTATAGGGTTATTTTCCAGTTCGCGGCCAGGAGCATATTGGGTTAGGATACACGCCACATAAGGGAGATTTTCACTCGGAGGATAGCGAATATGCAGACTACCGGGAATACCACGATCTTCCCAGCGACACCTTTTCAGTTGATAGATCGGGCTTCTTTCGCGGTAGAGATTACTGTGCGAGTATAATCCATGTAGGCGTCCAGTAAACCCCCTCTTTTCGTAGCAGGAACTGCAGTTGAGGGAAGAAACGATGATGGTCTTGTTGTTGCGGTAGATGTCATCGCCAGGAGAACCGTCTTTGTAGTTGAACACGTAGGCGTCCGACATGGTGTCCTCTGGTATACTGGTGAGTGATGAATAGTACCGCTTCAGCTGATGGCGATGGACGAGTAGCGAACCATCGTCCCATCTGCTCTCTCTTATAAGCCCGCTCGGGGCACCACCGTGTCCGAGCGTGTTCGTTCTCGCCTCCGGCATTTCTCTCTCCATGACGTCGCCGCCCCCTCTGTATAAGCCGCGCGTCCAACGCGGTTCAGTATCTACAACGTCCATGATTCTGTTTCTTTCTTGAATCACAATGTAGGACTGCACTAGCACATTGGAAAAGCGGATTTAATATGGGTCCCATCTGTAAGTTGCCAACGATGGTTGTTTGGTGAAACCAGATCCCTGAAACTTTGCCGCACGCGCGTATTTTTTATTTCGCTAGGTAATACACCCGTGGCGTCAATGATGTGTTTTATATCAGCAATGTCAGCAATCGTTGGTTTTTGACTTGCATTAGAGAGTAAATTCAACATGTACAGGATATTGGAGGATCGAACAGAAGACAATAGGTTGCCTCAGCTATCCCATTTTACGATGGGATTGTCTTCTATTCGTTCTAGCATCATATTGACGTATGGCACGTCGATACTTTTAACATACAGAGGTATTAAATTACTTATTTCAGGATTGGAGGATATCTTGTTCTCCTAATCCCTGTGACTCTAAGTTCCACGGGTGGTAGTTTTGTGGTTTTGTATACACCAGATCGCGATATTTTCTTTTTTTTGTAACTTTTCTTTCTTACAGAGCGAGACGACGGGTTCAATCTTGTAGGAGTGCTTGGTCTTGCACCATGGGACGACACGACAGGACCGCTGCTGCTTGCTGGCACATGTTCAGAGACCGGCATATGATCGGGATGGGTCGACTGTGGGTTGAAACACGATTGGCCGTTGACCCCGGACTCGTGGAGTTGGCGCATTTAGGCTTAATACCCGTTAAAACACGCTCAGCGGTAGACTCAGGAACAAGATAATACGTGCGCATTATCCAAATAATTTTCCGATCAAGGAAGCGGCAATAGGTAATATAGCAGCTAATATATTACCGCCCCGTCTCGATGTCAATATAAGTCTTTTCTTATGGAGAGGAGTTTTCTTTCTAGCTATGGCACGTATGTCTTCCCGATAGTTACGTAATTTCTTGATAACTTTGCTATTGAGGGTGAGGTGCTTCTTTAACAAATTGGAAAATATTTCAGATATACAGTTCAATTGTTCTCGAGCTGCTTGCTTAATAGCACGGTTTCTATCTTTTACTTTTAATTTCTTCAAAAGTAAGACAAAGTTTTTGTGTGCACTGAGGAGTGGTGTCTTTTTACGAATTTTCTACAATATCATTAGCGTCAATCCAGCTGTTGAATGAAGCAGGGTATCCCAACCACGATACAAAATACTGCTTTTTTCCTTTATTTTTTCGTGAACGCAGTATTTTAATATCGTATGTCTCAGGCAGAGCGCTTAAGACGAGCTCTGGCGCGTAGAATATCCCCTGTATTGGTTCTCCAGACAAATCTTCTAAGAGATAAGTTCTTGGGCGATTCTTGTGTTTAATTGATTTTATGCGAAAGAGCTCGTGAGTATTTTGCTGCGTGTATCCTTTATGGAATACAGAGGAACGAGCACTTCCAACAAGGCGAACTATTTCCCCAACTGCCAGTCGAGAACTGATGGAAGACGCTGGTTGCTTCGGGTTTTTATACATTGCGTGGAATTGCCGTTTGATCGCAGATGGGTTTTTTAAGTTATGAATATCAATGGGAGTTTGTTTGTTCTTCAGTCCAGAATGGGGCGAGCGGTTGTAGGCACTGACCATGTTTTGCAGCTGATCAATATATCTTGAAGAATTTTGAGACGTGATGAACTTGTAGATGCGTGCTTTAAGTGTACGAATGGCTCGCTCTGCCAAGGCTGCTTTGATCTCACTTGAGTACACACTGTATAGCTTAATGCCCCGGGAACATAAATGGTTTCTTACTTTTCGATTCCAGAATTCTGTGCCCAAGTCGGTGTTTAATCTTCGTAAGCCTTCAGAATCTTTATTTTCCACCACTTGTTTAAAGGCCACGAGCATAGTATTTGCGTCTTTATTCCGACACGGGACAACTTGCATATACCTAGAAAACACGTCTATGCATACTAACAAGTAGCCTATGTTATTATTTTCCTTTCTTATATGTCTCACGTCTGCTAAATCGGCAGCCATGATTACTTTGGGTTTTGAGGCTATTATCTTTTGCCGGGGAAATTTTTTAGTCTGTAGCTTATGCAATGTATATGTTTTATTGCTTCTCAAAAGTTGAATACGTCATCACGTGTTATTGCCGGATTTATACTTTTGCTTTCTCTATAATTTCGCCTGAGAGCTTAAACCATAGGGTTCGTTATGTTGGGAGTATAGTGCGTGTAAGAGTTCCTTCTTCCTGGAGTTCACCATTGGAATACGCGTTCACCTGGGGTTCTCCAACAATGTTTGAGCGAAACTGTAGGGACTCAGGAGTATTTATACCCAAATCAACAAGAAGATATCCATAAGGACGTGAATATACAGCATATTTATATATATCTACAAACTGGTTTGCCTTCTCTTTCCCGAATATTTGTCTGCCCAGAGTGTGAATTTGAGATAAATCGCGCTGTCTTAACAAGAGGAAATGAGAACAGTTCAGACTAATATTCCTTGCATGCTTTCCACCCATATATAGATTTTGAGTGATAAATATGCATGAAATATTGTTGTGCCGTCCGCGAGTAAAAGCATCAACCACAATTTTGTTCCTTACAGCATCAATGAAAATATCGTCAAGTACATACAATGTCCCTCTCTGATCAAACGTATCCTCGTTGGCAATTGGATCAATTATTTCAGATGACACTATAACTTTAGGTCCTATTTCTTTATTTCTTTGAAGAGGATGAGACGTTAAGCCACATATGACAATTTTTTTGAACTTTTCATGATACTTCAGAATAAGCTGCTGTACAAGTTCCGATTTTCCAGAGTTGCTATATCCTGCAACTATTATGCGCGCAGGATATTGGAAAATATCGAGAAGGTTCTCTGAATATGTCTCAGTCATAGCGGAAACTCTATTAATGATGGTAATTATTAAAGTATGATGCTTATATAGCACAGAATATGTGTGTGTGTGTGTGTGTGTTTGTGTGTGTGTGTGTGTGTGTGTGTGTGTGTGTGTGTGTGTGTGTGTGTGTGTGTGTGTGTGTGTGTGTATACAACAAGAACAACAACAACAACAACAACAATAGCAATTACCCTCACTTTGTGCATGCCCCCCACTTCCGTCACCCCCCCGCTGACGGCCCTCTGACCGTCTTACCCCACTCCGTCACCCCTGCTGACCGCCCTTTATTCCGTCACCCCCCCCCCGCTCACCGACCACCCCCCGCCCCCGCCCCCCCCCCGCTCCCGTCCGCACCCCCGCGAGCGGGGGGGGGGGGGGTTAGGGCATGTGAAATAGTGAAAAAAAAAATTGGGGGGTGAAAAGGTAAAATAGATGTGGGTAGGGGGGGGGGGTGAAAAGGTAAAATAGTTGGGGGTACGGGGGGGGGGTAGGGGGGGGTCCTAGATACCCCCTCTTCCGTAACCCCCCCGCTGACCCCCCCAACCCCCACTTCCAGTCCCCCCCACTTCCAATTACCCCCACTTCCGTACATTTGTTACTACTGGTGGCACTCTCAAGCTCTGTGATAGGGAATCAAAAGGTGTCATGTACTGCAGAGAGGCTGTGATGTGTTATAACTATGCTAGTGATATGATTGACTGCACTAATCTGACACTTTAGAAAGGTGATGGTGTAGGAATGTGGCATTCGCTGGCTCAGTGGTAGGGGATCAGAAGGTGTCATGTGCTTCAGAGAGGCTCGGATGTGTTATAACTATGCTAGTGTAATCTGGACTGCACTGATCTGACCCTGTAGGAAGGTGGCACTCTCTGGCTCAGGGCTAGTGAGTCAGAAGGTGTCATGTGGTGTAGAGAGTCTTGGGGGTGGTACAACCATGTTAGTGAAAGGCTGGTCTGCACTGATCTGACCCTGTTGGAAGGCGAAGGTGTAGGAAGGTGGCACTCTCAAGCTCTGTGCTAGGGAATCAGAAGGTGTCATGTGCTGCAGAGAGGCTTGGAGGTGTTATAACTATGCTAGTGTGTTGCCTTCAGCCTCGATCCTCTGTTTTTAATATATTACTATTAAGTGAGTTTCATAGTTGTTAGGGTTACGCAATACAATGTTAAATTATGATTAAGTTTATTCACATTCTGTTGGTGTATAATGGTAGCGAAGCTGTTCAAGTTAAGTAGCAATATTATTTACACTTCATCATTCTGTTGGTAATGATAGCGAGCTTATTGATGTTAATTAACAATGATATTGACAACTCACTCTGTTGGTAATGGAAGCGAGCTTTCACCGAAGTACTCTACAATACTGATTAGAACTCGTCATTCCAATCACCAGAAGGGCCTACCCATATGGGATAATTTCATATATATATATATATATATATATATATATATATATATAGATATATATATATATATATATATATATATATATATATATATATATATATATATATATATACAGATAGATAGATAGATAGATAGATATATAGATATAGATACATATATAGATATAGATATAGATATAGATATATATATAGATATAGATATAGATATAGATATATAGATATATAGATATATAGATATAAAGATATAGATATAGTAGATAGATAGATATAGATATAGAGTCCTGGCAATAGCTATCAAAAACTTCCCTAGTCAAATTTCTATGGTGCAGAATTATACAAAAAAATGTCTCCCTTCAACCAGCGATCGATATGTGTTCACAAAGATGAGCATGTAGTTGGGTCATTAACATTAATTCCGTGACCGTGGTGAGCGAAGGTTCGTTTCTCGGTGGATTTGTCTTCTTAGAAGGTTAAATAAAGATTTTAGCCCCCATGCCCCTCGCGAAAATGTGGGCAAACTTTTTGAGAGCCGTAAATTCAAATTGGCCGCCATCGGCCATATTTGAAATTATCTTTTTAATGGTTTAACCTACAATGTTGTGTAATATATCCTTTCTTGGGTTTTTCATGTCAGGAAAATCATTTCTGATGTTCTTTTTATCATCTGACCTGTTTTTGACCTTCAAATCCAAGATGGCTGCCGATTTGTAAACTATGTACCGATAGTATTGTAATTAATTGCATTTGTGCAGAAGAACGTGAGATGTGTAGCATGATTGTAAATTTAGTTTTTTTTTTTTCACATTATCATATAAATTCATCATTCATTATTCATCAGATCATCAAGTTGTGTTAATATTTATTTGTCTATTTTTGTTATGTTTCGTTCAATGTGTACAAGTTTCGTTTGGTGGCGCAGTGAGGTTGGTGTTTAGAGGTATGTTGTATGTCTGTCCGTTTTCCATTTCTATTCATTGTTTTATCATTCATCATGTATCGTTTCTGTAGGGTTTGTATTGACTTTGACTTCGGACTCACATGACTATAACATGATTATCACATGACTTACACATGACCATGACCTGAAGCGCTAACGAGACCAGACGACTGAAATGTTGAAATAAATCATTCCTAATCTGAATTCGCTCGCGTTTACATCTCTCGATTAACATTACCCTACAGATGCAATCATGTTTTCATGTGCCAGAATGCATGTAATATTGTTATGTATTTCAAATGACTTTTTCTTTATTTCTTTCAGGTTTTGAGTGTGCTGTGTACGTCTTCTACATCAACTGAATATCAAGACAGAATATTTGCTAAACCATAGACGATAGAAAATTATGATGTAGAACCGCATTGTGGTATAAAGAACACTGCTTGCTTGTTACATACATACAACAACATGCCATATGACTGTGTATTAAAGTGTGGCAAAATTTGCCAATCCTCTGACACTATCAGCCGAGGCAAATGGGAAAGTTTACAAGCAAAAACCAGAAACTGGTCAGGACTTGACAAATTTGGGGATGTTTACAACAGCACGTCATGGGCAGATGGACCAGGTGGTCAGTACATGCATCAAGCATGTTATATCTCCATCTCGTCCTTAGACAAACTTGAGAAAGCCAGACAGCGGCAAAGAAAAGAAAGAGACAGTGCCCAAGCTTCTAGTCAAGCAAGTTCTGAATTACAGTCTAGCAACACTCTATCCGATGAACGGCAAGAGAAGCCATGGCCATCCAAACGTCTGCGTTCAGCAGTGTGTGGTCCTCTTCATGACAAGACAAAGTGTGTATGGTGCATGCAAGGTGTGGACGGCAAACACCCAAACAGAGCACGGGGGAAGCTGTACAGAATAACAACACATTCAGCATGGCGCTCCTTCAAGCGTCACCCAGTCCTCATAGAAGACGAGGAACTTAGAGATCGTCTCACACAGCTTGTACAATCAACGACAGTCCTATCAGATCCTTTTGCAAATGACATCATGTACCACCATGCCTGTTGGCAGAAGTACATCAACCACACGAAATTAAAGGAAAATGACCAAATGCATCTTCAGAATGTTTCCCTTTCAGAGGCGAGGGGTTTGTTCTTCAGGCACGTGGATCTTGTCATTTTCACTGAACACGAGATCCGCTCACTGCAGTCCCTCTCAACAGAGTACAAACGCATCGTTGGGGACTATGGTTATGCAGTGGGTGATGTCAAATCATCATACCTTAAGGAACTGCTCATTAATGAGTATCAAGATACCATTGGCTTCAAAGAAAGACATGAGATGAACAGGAGCGAGTGGGTATATGATGTCAAAGGAGGTGGTGACTACATTGAAGCAGCCATCTCTTCCTTAGGGATCAGTGATGAGCAGCTCCTTCAGAACATGGCAACTCGGCTGTCTAAGGAGATCAAAGACACACCAACTGTCTCTTGGCCACCTCGCATTGATCACCTTGAAGAAGGTGAAGAGGTGTGTGAGCTGTTGTTGAAACTGTTGACTTGGCTAAAACACCCAAAGAGAAAAACTGTTGATCTCAACCCTACCACACTCAGTCTGGCCTCTATGATCACGTATTATATCACTGGACAACGTACTTCCACAGCGAGTGTGGGGAATCAACGGATTCAGCTGACGAGTAGTGGTTCATTTTGCATGATATTTTTATGACAAATTGACGGTGAAACAGTGTACTTTCTTGAAATAAAAGGAATTTTGAAATATACGTAAGTCAATATATAAAAAAAACATACACAGTTTGGAAGACTTGCAAAAGCTTTGAAAAGTTATCATTCTGAATAGGAATCGGCAGCCATCTTGGATTTGAAGGTCAAAAACAAGTCAGATGATAAAAAGAACATCAGAAATGATTTTTCTGACATGAAAAACCCAAGAAAGGATATATTACACAACATTGTAGGTTAAACCATTAAAAAGATAATTTCAAATATGGCCGATGGCGGCCAATTTGAATTTACGGCTCTCAAAAAGTTTGCCCACATTTTCGCGAGGGGCATGGGGGCTAAAATCTTTATTTAACCTTCAAAGAAGACAAATCCACCGAGAAACGAACCTTCGCTCACCACGGTCACGGAATTAATGTTAATGACCCAACTAATGGGGGAAGGTATTGGTGTGGGGTTAAGATACCAAGGGGGTGATCATAAGCCCACACAAAAGGGGATGTTCACGTACTACATTGTGACACCCAACAAGTGAGGTACCAGCTCAGTCAGTATGCTAGGGAACTTGTGGGGGTGAGGTCGAGACGGTGTGTGTCAATTCAACTCTTTAAGTAACCTTAACTTTGTATCAATATAACACTAACAAGCTTGGTGACTAGGAGCTGGGTTCAACGTATCAGTAGGGATGAGGTCGAGACGGTGAGTGAGGGAGACTCTCTCACACAGTCGGCTTCTTACCTCTTCCCACTGCCCGCGGGTAGCCAGAGGCTAGTGAACGCATTGATCGGTGGTTTAGTTAACATCCAATTGGCTTGTTCCGCTGTTCAGAAAGAGTTTCGAAGCAAGGGAATCAGAATGTGTCATGTGCTGCAGAGAGACTTGGAGGTGTTTTAACTATGCTAGTGAAAGGCTGGACTGCACTAATCTGTCCCTGTAGGAAGGTGAAGGTGTACAAAGAACAAAAATGAAGAACAAACAACAGCAGACCTGATGGTTCTTACGAGGCTGTTTGCGACAAGCTACACTAACTATCTAATCAAAGGTGGAAGATGAAGGACAGCAAAGGCGAAGGCTCCTCCCCACCCCCCCATCCCTCCAGCCAAAGCTGGCAGGAAAGGAAAAAGAACCATGCAGCATGGAAAGAGGAAAGAGGAAAGAACTACCATTACTGCTACCACTAACTGGGCGATAAAAACGGACAAGGACACCAGTATTCGAAAAAACTTAATGACAATGAGTAATATCTTAGTTAATGATTGGATTCAAAATACTTGTCTAATCTATTCTTGAAAGCCGCAACTGTTGTACTATCAACGACATCACAGGGTAGAGAGTTCCAAACATTAACAACTCGATTGAAAAAGAAGTGTTTAGCTTCGTGCGACGAGAATCTTTTACCACTTATTCTCAAATTTTGATTTCTTCTTGTTCTATCTGATCGATCAATTGTAAAGTAATCTTCCGCATTAATATCACTGAATCCTTTAAACATTTTAAACACTTCTATTAGATCGCCTCGCATTCTTCGTTTTGATAGGCTGAATAAATTGACTTATTTAAGCCTTTGTTCATATGACAAATTTTTCAACCTAGGAATCATCTTTGTTACTCTTCTTTTCTATGTCTTTTCTGTAATAGTGAGACCAAAACTGTACACAGTACTCTAGACGGGGTCGAACCAACGAATTATACAGTTTTAATTACTTTTTTCCGATTTATTATTAAAGACTCGTCCGATAAAGCCAAACAATTTGTTTGGAGTTTTAACTACCTCTGAACAATGCTGACCTGGCTTTAAATCGCTTGATATAGTGATTCCAAGATCCTTTTCTTTACTTACTGCAGAAAGTTGTAGGCCATTCATTACGTACCGAACGCGATTGTTATTTGTTTCCGATGTGCAACACTTTACATTTGTCAACGTTTAATTTCATTTGCCATTGATTGGCCCAACGTGCAAGTCGATCTAGATCTGATTGTAGCTTCTTCGTCGAGTGTCGCAGTTACTTTACTAGCAAATTTTGTATCATCAGCAAATTTTGATACTTTGCAAGTGAGCCCATCATCGATATCATTAACATAAATTAAGAAGAGCATGGGGCCAAGCACTGATCCTTGAGGTGCGCCGCTTCTGACATCGAGCCAGTTAGATGTAACATCGTTTATAATTACTCTCTGTTTCCGCTCAGAGAGCCAGTCCACAAGCCAATTGTGAATGTTACCCGAAATACCGTGCGCCAGTAGTTGGTTGAGCAATCGTTGGTGGGGGACCTTATCAAATGCCTTTTGAAAATCCAGATATATGATATCTACTGATCTGCTTTCATCGAACACCTAAAATATATAATGAAAAAAATCAAGTAGGTTAGTTTAACACGAACGTTTAATACGGAAGCCATGTTGCGAACTATTTATTATATTATTTTCTTCGAAGAGTTTCACCATATTGTCGCGAATGATAGTTTCCATTAACTTACAAACAATCGATGTCAGGCTAATTGGTCGATAGTTTCCTGGATGAGACTTGTCCCTATTTTTGAAAATTGGTGTGACATTTGCTATTTTCCAATCCGACGAAACTTTTCCAGCTGTTAAAGATTTATTGAATATGATGGAGAGCGGCATACAAATTTGATGTTTGATTTCTTTTAAGACCCTAGGGGTAGTTTTGTCTGAACCAGGAGTTTTGATTACCTAAAATTTTTTTCATTTGTGCGTAAAATGTAAAAAAAAGCTCGCTAATCGCTGCTCCCAGAAATAATCAAAAGAGGTGGCCGAAAGAAAGGTCAGTTTCGGGAGGAGAGGTGTCCTGATACCCTCCTCTTGAAAGAGCTCAAGTCGTAGGCAGGAGGAAATACAGATGAAGGAAGATTGTTCCAGAGTTTACCAGCGTGAAGGATGAAACAGTGAAGATGCTGGTTAATTCTTGCAATAGGGGTTTGGACAGTAGAGGGAGAAAGTCGTGTGCAGCGGGGCCGCGGGAAAGGGGGGTGGGGAGGCATGCAGTTAGTAAGTTCAGAAGAGCAGTCAGCGTGAAAATAGCTGCAGAAGATAGGAAGAGAGGCACCATCGCGACGGAATTAAAAAGGTAGAAGACTATCAGTAGGAGGAGGAAAACTGATGAGACGAAGAGCCTTAGACTCCACTCTGTCCAGAAGAACTGTGTTAGTGGAGCCCCCCCACACTTGAGATGCCTACTCCATACGAGGGCGGACAAGGCCACTGTATACGGATAGCAACTGTGCGGGGGAGAAGAACTGGCGGAGACGATACAGAACGCCCAACCTTGAGGAAGCTGATTTAGCGAGAGAGGAGATATGAAGTTTCCAGTTGAGATTTTGAGTTAAGGATAGACTGAGGATATTTGATGTTGAAGAAAGTGACAGCTGAGTGTTGTCGAAGAATTGGGGATAGGTGTTTGGAAGATTGTTTCGAGCTGATAGGGTGAGAAATTAAGTTTTTGAGGCACTGAAGGACACAAGGTTCCTTCTATCCCAATCGGAAATGATAGCAAGGTCTGAGGTTTAACTGTTCTGCAGCTTCCAGTCTGGAGTCGTGTATTTCCTGTTGAGATGGCCTTCTATTGAAAGAAGTCGAATAATGCAAAGTGGAGTCGTCGGCGAATGAGTGGACAGGACAGTTTGTTATGGAAAGATTATTGATGAATAACAGGAAGAGAGTGAGTGATAGAACAGAGCCTTGTGGAACACCACTGTTGATAGGTTTAGGGGAAGAACAGTGACCGTCTACCACCGCAAAGATAGAACGGCCGGAAAGGAAACTGGATATAAAGGAGCAAAGACAGGGATATAATCCTAAAGAGGGCAGTTTAGAAAGCAAAGACTTGTGCCAGACTCTATCGAAAGCATTAGATAAGTCACCGTAACTGCTAAGAGAGGATGACCAGGAGTCAGTTAAGAGAGCAAGAAGATCGCCAGTATAACGCTCATTGCGGAACCCATACTGGCGATCGATCAGATAGAAGGTTAGAAGTGGAAAGGTGCTTTCGAATAATCCGGTTAAGGATTGATTCAAAAGGTTTAGATAGACAGGAAAGTGAAGTAATAGGGCGGTAGTTTGAGGGATTGGAACGGTCACCCTTCTTAGGCACAGGCTGTTCAAAGGAAAACTTCAAGCAAGAAGGAAAGATAGATGTTGACAGGCAGAGGCGAAAGAGTTTGACCAGGCAGGGTGTCATCACGGAGGCAAAGTTTTTAAGGACAATAGAAGGCATTCCATCAGGCAAATTAGACTGCTGAGAGTTAAGGCCAGAGGGGCATAGAAAACATCATTATGAAAAATCTTAATAATAGGTATAAAGGAGTCAGAGGGGTATGAGTAGGAGGAATATGCCCAGAATCGTCTAGGGTGGAGTTCTTACAGAATGTGTGAGCAAAGAGTTCAGCCTTAGAGATAGATAAGACGGCAGTGCTCCCGTCAGGGTTACGGAAGGAGGAAAGAGGAAGAAGTGAAATTGGTGATATTGTTGCTAGGTACCAGAAGTCAAGGGATGAATTAGGGAAAGCAAGGTGTTGACATTTCTATTGATAACAGAGGTTTTGGTAAGTCGGAGAATAGATTTGGCACGATACCGTGCTGAAATGTAAAGTTCATGGTTAGTGAAAGTTAGTTAGTGAAGGCTGCAATACACTAGTCTGACGCTGGAGGAAGGTGAAGGTGTAGAGAGGTGGCACTCTCAACCTCAGTGCTAGGAAATTAGTTGACATGTGCTGCAGAGAGGCTTGGAGGTGTTGTAAATATGCTAGTGAAAGGCTGGACTAAACTAATCTGATCGTGAAGGAAGATGGTGTAGGAAGGTGGCACTCTTTGGATCAGTGCTACGGAATCAGAAGGTGTAATGTGCTTTAGAGAGGCGTGGAGGTGTTATAGTTATGCTAGTGAAAGGCTGGACTGCACTAATCTGTCGCTGTAGGAGGTGAACGTGTAGGAAGGTGGCACTCTCTGGCTCAGTTCAAGGGAATTAGGTGTCATGTGCTTCAGAGAGGCTTGGAGGTGTTTTAACTATGCTAGTGAAAGGCTGGACTGCACTATTCTGACGTTGTAGAAGGAAGGTGGCACTCTCTGATCAGTGCTAGGGAATCAGACGGTGTCATGTGCTGCAGAGAAGCTTGGAGGTTTTATAACTATGCTAGTGAAAGGCTGGACCTGACCCTGTAAGAGGGTGAATGTGAAGGAAGGTGGCACTCTCTGGCTTAGTGCTAATGAATCGGTGCCATGTGCTGCAAAGAGACTTTAAGGTGTCATAACTATGTTAGTGATAGGCTTCACTGCACTAATCTGACCCTGTTGGAGGTGATGGTAGAAAGGTGGCACTCTCTGCTCAGTGTTAAGGAATCAGTTGTCATGTGCTGCAGAGAGGCGTGGAGGTGTTATAACTATCTCTGGCTAGTGAAAGGCTGGTCTTCACTAATGTGACCCTGTAGGAAGGTGCAACTGTCCCTCAGGAAGGAGGCACTTTCTAACTCATTGCTAAGGAATTAAAATGTTTCATGTGCTGCAGAGTGGTTTGAAGGTGTTCTAGCTATGCTAGTGAAAGGCTAGACTGCACTAATTTGACCATGTAAGACGGTGAATGCGTAGAAAGGTGGCACTCTCTGGCCCAGTGCTAGGGAATCAGGTTGCATGTGCTGCAGAGAGGCTTGGAGGTGTTAGAACTATGGTAGTGAAAGACTGGACTGCACTACTCAGTCCATGTGGGAAAGTGAAGGTAGGAATGTGGTACTCTCAAGCGCAGTGCTAGGGAATCAGAAGGTGTCATGTACTACAGAGGGACTTTGAGGTGTTATAACAATGCTAGTAAAAAACTGGACAGCACTAATCTGACCCTCTAGGAAGGTGAAGGTGTAGGACGGTGGCACTCTCTGGCTCAGTGCTAGGGAGTCAGAAGGTGTCATGTGCTGCAGAGAGGCTTGGATATGATATTACTATGCTAGTGAAAGGCTGGACTGCACTAAACTGATCCTGTAAGAGGGTGAAGGTGAAGGGAGGTGGCACTCTCTGGGTCAGTACTAAGGAATCAGGTGTCATGTGCTGCAGAGAGGCTTGGAGGTGTTAGTATTATGCTAGTGAAAGGCCGGACTGCACTAATCTGACCCTGTAGGAAAGTGAAAGTGTAGGAAGGTGGCACTCCCAGGCTCTGTGTTAGGGAATCAAAAGGTGGCATCTGCTGCAGAGAAGCTTGGAGGTGTTATAACTATGCTAGTGAAAGGCCGGACTGCACTAATCTGACACTGTAGGAAGGTGAAGGTGTAGGAAGGTGGAACACTCTGGCTCAGTGTTAGGGAATCAGAAGGTTTCATTTGCAGCGGAGAGGCTTGGAGGTGTTATAACCCCACTAGTGTAAGGCTGGACTGCACTTATCTGACCCTGTAGCAAGATCCACCTGTAGGAAGGAAGCACTCTCTGGCTCAATGCTAGGGAATCAAAAGATGTCATGTGCTGCAGATAGGCTTGAAGGTAGTATGATATTATAAGGCTCGACTGCACTAATCTGTCCCTGTAGGAATATGCAACTGTAGGAAGGAGGCACTCTCTGGCCCTATGCAAAGGAGTTAGAAGGTGTCATGTCCTGCAGAGTTGTTTGAAGGTGTTATAACTATGATAGTGAAAGGCTGGACTGCACTAATATGTTCCTGTAGGAAGGTGAAGGTGTAGGAAGGTGGCACTCTCAAGCTCTGTGCTAGGGAATCAGAAGGTGTCATGTGCTGTAGAGAAGCTTGGAGGTGTTTTAACTATGCTAGTGAAATGCTGGACTGCACTAATCTGACCCTGTAGGAAGGTGGAGGTGTAGGAAGGTGGCTCTCTGACTCAGTGCTAGGGAATTAGGTGTCATGGGCTGCAGAGAGGCTTTGAGGTGTTATAACTATGCTAATGAAAGGCTGGACTGCACTAATCTGACCCTGTAGGAAGGTGGAGGTGTAGGAAGGTGGCTCTCTCTGACTCAGTGCTAGGGAATTAGGTGTCATTTGCTGAAGAGAGGCTTGGAGATGTTATAACTATGCTAGTGAAAGGCTGGACTACACTAATCTGACCCTGTAGTAAGGTGTAACTATAGGAAGGAGGCACTTTCTAATTCAGTTGTCAGGAATTAAAAGGTGTCATGTGCTGCAGAGTGGCTTAAAGGTGTTATAACTATGCTAGTGAAAGACTAGATTATACTAATCTGAACCTGATAAAAGGTGAAACAGTAAGAACGTGGCACTCTCAAGCTCTGTGCTAGGGAATCAGAAGGTTGCATGTGCTGCAGAGGGGCTTGGAGGTCTTATAACTATGCTACTGAAATGTTGGACTGCAGTAATCTGACCCAGTAGGAAAGTGAAGGTGTAGGAAGGTGGCACTCACTGGCTCCGTGCTACGGAATCAAAAGGTGTCATCTGCTGCAGAGAGGCTTGGAGGTGTTGTAACTCTGCTAGTGAAAAGCTGGACTGCACTTATCTGACCCTCTAGCAAGATCCAGCAGTAGGAAGGAGGCACTCTCTGGCTCAATGCTAGGGAATCAAAAGGTGTTATGTGTTGCAGAGAGGCTTGAAGGTAATATGATATTATAAGGCTGGACTGCACTAATCTGTCCCTGTTGGAAGATGCAACTGTAGGAAGGAGGCACTCTCTTGCTCTATGCTAAGGATTTAAAAGGTGTCATATCCTGCAGAGTGGTTTGAAGGTGTTATAACTATGTTAGTGAAAGGCTGGACTGCACTAATCTGTCCCTGTATGAAGGTGAAGGTGTTGGAAGGTGGCACTCTTAAGCTCTGTGCTAAGGAAGCAGGTGTCATGTGCTGTAGTTAGGCTTGGAGGTATTATAACTATGCTAGTGAAATGCTGGACTGCACTAATCTGACCCTGTAGGAAGGTGGAATCGTAGGAAGGTGGCACACTCTCTCTCTCTATATATATATATATATATATATATATATATATATATATATATATATATATATATATATATATATATATATATATATATATATATATATATATATATATATATATATATATATATATATATATATATATATATATATATATATATATATATATATATATATATATATATATATATATATATATATATATATATATATATATATATATATATATATATATATATCTATGTATGAGAGGCTTGGAGGTGTTGTAACTATGCTAGTGAAAAGCTGGACTGCACTAATCTGACCCTCTAGCAAGATCAAGCTGTAGGAAGGATGCACTCTAATGCTCTATGCTAGGGACTCAAAAGGTGGTAGGTGTTGCAGAGAGGCTTGAAGGTAATATGATATTATAAGGCTGGACTGCACTAATCTGTCCCTGTTGGAAGATGCAACTGTAGGAAGGAGGCACTCTCTTGCTCTATGCTAAGGATTTAAAAGGTGTCATATCCTGCAGAGTGGTTTGAAGGTGTTATAACTATGTTAGTGAAAGGCTGGACTGCACTAATCTGTCCCTGTATGAAGGTGAAGGTGTTGGAAGGTGGCACTCTTAAGCTCTGTGCTAGGGAAGCAGGTGTCATGTGCTGTAGTTAGGCTTGGAGGTATTATAACTATGCTAGTGAAATGCTGGACTGCACTAATCTGACCCTGTAGGAAGGTGCTCTCTATATATATATATATATATATATATATATATATATATATATATATATATATATATATATATATATATATATATATATATATATATATATATATATATATATATATATATATATATATATATATATATATATATATATATATATATATATATATATATATATATATATATATATATATATATATATATATATATATATATATATATATATATATATATATATATATATATATATATATATATATATATATATATATATATATATATATATATATATATATATATATATATATATATATATATATATATATATATATATATATATATATATATATATATATATATATATATATATATATATATATATATATATATATATATATATATATATATATATATATATATATATATATATATATATATATATATATATATATATATATATATATATATATATATATATATATATATATATATATATATATATATATATATATATATATATATATATATATATATATATATATATATATATATATATATATATATATATATATATATATATATATATATATATATATATATTTTTTTTTTTCACGTCGTGGCCTATTGAGCCGGTAGGTTTCTTCCTGGTGGATCCTGATGGTCGGCCCAAGGCTTCTTCCCGGTGGATCCTGATGGTCGGCCCAAGGCTTTTTCCCGTTGGATCCTGATGGTCGGCCCAAGGCTTCTTCCCGGTGGATCCTGACGGTCGGCCCAAGGCTTCTTCCCGGTGGGGCCTGGTGGTCGGCCCAGCCCGTTCTGGCGTAGGTGAGTGTCAGACGATAAATTATCGTTGAAAAAAAATTCGCGACCATCTTAATACAAGAACATGTTATGTGAAGAAAACGTAGAAAAAAACAGTAAATTATCACATAAAACCGTAAAACAAGACAAACTTAGTATGTGAATATGTATGTATGAATATTTAGTTATCCTAGAAGAAACGGTAAAATGCTAAACTCATTACGAGAACATGTAGTAAGATAATGTTACAGTAAATTACTGTAAAATTTGAAATAAACAGCTAGTAAATGATTGTTGATTGAAAAAGTATTGCACTGAAACTATCGTAGAGTAAATAACATAACAGGTTATTAGAATAGTAAAACTAAACAGAAATAATACACACTCACCAAGTAAATGTTATGTTTGAATGCAAGCACGTATTGCGACTTATGCTGAAAAACCGGAAAATAACACCTGTAAATTATCGGAGAATAACGATAAACAGGAAAAGACAAGAAATGACACGAGAAAAAGAGTAAATACAGTGAAACGAACAGACACACCAAACACACACTCTCTCTCTCTTTAAATCCTATAGAAATAAATTAACAACGACCATAAGAACTGCCAAAGCAAATTACAATAAAAACAAACTGTCAAGTGAAGCAGGGGACTCCAAAAAGACCTGGTCTACTATAAATAGTCTACTCGGTAAAAATCAAGCGAAACTTCCTTCATCTTTTTTATTCAATGGTGATACCGTAACATATTCTTTTAATGTAGCGAACGCTTTCAATAACTATTTCAGTAATATTGGTAACACGTTAGCCACGAACATCCCAGAGACCCAAACACCTTTTACCACTTATCTCCCCGAATCGGTTCCATTTTCTTTCTACTTACGACCCACTACACTACCAGAAGTTAAGTCTGTCATTCTTAATATAAAAGTATCTTCCCCGGGACATGATGACATTAGTATTAAAATAATTAAGGAATGTTGTGACCTAATTTCTCCCTTTTTAGTTTATATAATTAATACATCTTTTAAAGAGGGCTCTTTTCCAAGTCACCTGCAGATGGCACGTGTTGTTCCAATCTTTAAGAAGGGCGACTCTTCATTACCACTTAATTACAGACCTATTTCCATCTTACCAGCTTTAGCAAAATTTTTGAAAAAATGATGTCAGTAAGACTAATGAATTACCTGTCCAAACACTCACTCCTCACCTCCGTTCAGGATGGCTTCCGTCCTAAGTATTCTACTGAATTAGCACTTCACCATCTTTGTCAAAATATTTACAATGCTTTGGATGCAAAAATGTTCCAGATAACTGTGTTCTGTGATCTCACTAAAGCTTTTGACACCATTTCTCATAACAGTCTACTAGATAAATTGTTTGTTTATGGAATTCGTGGCAATGCGCATAATTGGTTCAAAAGTTACTTAGCACACAGGAAACAATGTACATCGTTTAACAATGTGTCATCGCCATTAGACCTCATCTTGACTATGCGGTTCAGTTCTGGTCACCTTACTATAGAATGGATATCAAAATGTTAGAATCGGTGCAGAGGAGGATGACTAAGATGATTCAGGGGTTGAGAAACTTGCCATACGAGGAAAGACTCAAGCAGTTAAACTTGCATTCTCTAGAAAGGCGAAGGGTGCGTGGAGACATGATCGAGGTTTATAAATGGATGAAGGGCTTTAATAAGGGAGACATTCATAAGGTTTTGTTGGTAAGAGAACCGGTAGGACACGAAGTAATGGGTTTAAACTGGATAAATTCAGATTCAACAGGGACATAGGCAAAATTGGTTTACTAACAGGGTGGTGGATGAGTGGAATAGGCTTAGCAGTTATGTGGTGAGTGCCACAATTGTCACATTAAAAAATAGACTAGATAAATTCATGGACAGCGATATTAGGTGGGGTTAGATACACAGGAGCTTAGGGTCAAAGGAGCTGCTTTGTACAGGCCTACCGGCCTCTTGTAGACTCCTGCATTCTTATGTTCTTATGTTCTTATACAGATACTGCATGTGGTGTGCCTCAGGGATCAATTCTTGGCCCGATTCTTTTCTTAATTTATATAAATGACATACTTCATAGCAGCAATAAATTAAAATTCCTTTTATTTGCCGACGATACCACAATTTTCATTCAAGGACATGATCTTGAAGATATAACAGACGCTTTAAATACTGAGCTTATCAATGTATCAAATTGGATCATGAGTAATAAATTAACATTAAATATTAACAAAACTAAGTTCATGATTTCTAGTCCACTCACGACTCAGCCAGTTCATACATCAATAAAAATTAATAATTTTGCATTAAATGTAGTTACTTATTTTAATTTTTTAGGTATAACTATCGATAATAAATTAAAATGGAAACGACACATTGACATGGTAAAATCAAAGGTAGCCCTGCTAACGGCCGCAATATTCAGATTAAGAGATTCTCTCTAATATATCCGCACCTTCTATACTGTTGTGCCATATGGGGAGGCGCCTATAACACCTTCATCAACAGCCTGATTATTTAAAAAAAAAAAACTCTTAAGTGTTATGTTCTTTAAAGATCGGTATGCTCATACAAATTGTATTTTTAGAGATTTTAGGTTGTAAAAGCTTCCCGATATTATATACCTTCAAACTAACTTATTTGTACACAAAGCTCTTCACTCTTTCCCTGTATACCCTGGCTTTACTGTGATGCCCCGCTCTGTGCCCCGTAGAACTCATCAATTGCGTCTACCGTTATGCAGGACCACACACGCCCAGCAGAGTGTTCTGTCACGGGGATCAAAAAGCTGGAATAACTTGCCTCAGTCCCTTCTAAATAATGATAATCTAGTTTCATTTAAATGAAATTTATTTTCATTGTTACATGGTAATTATACTTAATATTTTTCAGTGAAATATATACCTTAACTACCTCACATTAAGGCATGTTAAAGAGTGCTTGCTATGCTTTCCCCCTATCCTTCTCCTTCCCCCTTTCCCTCCCTTCTCTACTGCTACTACCACTGCTACTACTACTACTACTACTACTACTACTACTACTACTACTACTACTACTATTATAATATGTAATAGTAATGTTCAGGATCAGTATCACTATTATAATTTTATTATCACTATTATTATTATTATTATTATTATTGTTATTATTATTATTATTATTATTATTATTATTATTATTATTATTATTATTATTATTATTATTATGCGTTACTACTGTCACTATTATCATGTTTATCATTAGTATCATGTCCATCCTTATTATGTCTATCATTATTATCATGTCTCATTATTATCATGTATGTCATTATTATTATTATTTTTTTTATTGTCATTATCATTATTATTAGTAATATTGTTATGAAACTATTATTACTGTTAGTAGTATTTTTGTTGCTATTGTTATTGTTATTATTAGTATTAGTATTATCACTTTGTTCTGTTAATCAGGAACAAAAGCCTATTTTCATTAATTTTGTATTGGGGTGCACATGTATATAGTATGCATTCTGAGTTTGCCATACTTAATTTTTTTGCAATCTTTAATATATTTTTATATATATATATATATATATATATATATATATATATATATATATATATATATATATATATATATATATATATATATATATATATATATATATATATATATATATATATATATATATATATATATATATATATATATATATATATAACATGCAGTCCATAAGAGAGCGACGGCTCTATGGTCTAGTGGCTTTAAAGACAATGTAAAATAATCTATGTAACTACCTTGAGGCCAATAAATCAATCAATCAATCAATCTCTCTCTCTCTCTCTCTCTTTCTTGTTTCCATTTCTCATCACATTTGATTCTCCTCACTCTCTCCATTGGCTCTCATCTCGCCTTTCTCTTCTCTCTTCCATCACTCCTCCGCCTCTTCCTCCTCCTGCCGTGAGGGAGGTCTTAGCACTGTCATGATCGTCTGTAAGGCGTTCGAATCAGCGGATCGTCGTTTGGATAGAACTTTTATCCAAAAACTTAGGTTTGTCCTCGTTATTACGCGCCCAGGGGGAAGAAGAAGATGAAGAGGAGGAGGAGGAGGAGGAGTCGATGATGTAGAAACCTGAGTAAAGGAAGAGGTATTGAAGGACAGGTCGAACTTATGAGAAGAACACGGACGAGGACGAGGACGAGGACGAGGAGGAGGAAACAAGGACCCATTGAAAGGCGGCCAAGATGAAGCCTACTGGCTCATTACGAGGACGCCCTCTCCAGTACTGTGATCTGTTCGACAGTCACTTGGTGCCTCCAAAGCAGATCAAGCCAAGATGAAGCTTATTGGCTCACTACGAGGCCGCCCTCTCCAGTACTGTGATCTGTTCGACAGTCACTTGGTGCCTCCAGAGCAGATCAAGCCAAGATGAAGCCTATTGGCTCATTACGAGGCCGCCCTCTCCAGCACTGTGATCTGTTCGACAGTCACTTGGTGCCTCCAGAGCAGATCAGAGAACTTTGGTGCGCACGTTCTGTTTACGCTTGATTCGCGAAGTAGCGGTAGATGCGATTTTTCAAAGAAGTTGATGGTTTCTGAATTTAAGACTTCAGCAGGGAGGTTGTTCCATTGACGCATGATTTGGTTTGAAAAGAAATGCCTAGCAATGTCTGTATTGCCTCGCTTCACTTGACTGGATAAACCGTTGTTTCTAGTTCATGGGATGGTTTGTAACAAAAAAAATGGAGTGGTCGACGTTACTGAAGTTCTTCAAATACTTGAAGATTCATATTCTCGCGTAAACGTCTCTTTTCCAGTGAAATTCGTTTATTCGGTGGAGGAGGAGGAGGAGTAGGAGGAGGAGGAGGAGGAAAATGCGGGCGTGAGGGATACCCAAGAAAGACATTTGAATAGTGAAATATCAGCATTCAAATGTACGTTGTGAGGGAGAGATTTTGCGACAGAGAGAGAAAGCCGCCCCGACACACCCCGCGGCTCGAGGCTTTACTCGGCGTGTTTCGAGGTGTCTTAGAAGCTTTGAAGAACTTGCTCGCCTTAAAGATTCCTCCGGCAGTTGAAATATTAGTCTAGACCTTTTTTGTGTGATTAGGCTTTATATGGTAGTGGCGCTGCTGGTAGAAGAAATAGTAGTAGTAGTAGTAGTAGTAGTAGTAGTAGTAGTAGTAGTAATATTAGTAGTAGTAGTTGTAGTAGAAGTAGTAGTAGCAATATCATCCCCATTATAATTTTTTAAATTATATTCATTAATGTTCCTTTTCTTTCAAAATATTATATTATTCCCCTTTCCCTCTCTTCCTTTGCATCTGCTTGGCTTTTGTGTCTCCTTTTTCTTCTTCCTCCAGCTGTTTTTTTCTTTCACTTTGATCATTACTTATTTTCCTTTTCAAGTCTTTCTGCTTTTTGTGTGCTCGCCCGCACACCCGAACGCGGAGAGAGAGAGAGAGAGAGAGAGAGAGAGAGAGAGAGAGAGAGAGAGAGAGAGAGAGAGAGAGAGAGAGAGAGAGAGAGAGAGAGAGAGAGAGAGAGAGAGAGAGAGAGAGAGAGAGAGAGAGAGAGAGATTGCCGGTTGAACTGATGGTTACTGGTAAGTCATAGTTAAACGTTACATCGATGTCATTTTCTTTTTTACAGCAAAGGAGGCAGCTCAAGGGCAAAAAAAGTAATAATGAGACAAAAAATCCCGCTAAACACCCCCTGATGAGTGAGAACATAACATAAGAACATAAGAACGCAGGAGTCTACAAGAGGCCGGTAGGCCTGTACAAGGCAGCTCCTTTGACCCTAAGCTCCCGTGTATCTAACCCCACCTAATATCGCTGTCCATGAACTTTAGTCTATTTTTGAATGTGACAATTGTATTGGCACTCACCACATGACTGCTAAGCCTATTCCACTTATCCACCACCCTGTTAGTAAACCAATATTTGCCTATGTCCCTGTTGAATCTGAATTTATCCAGTTTAAACCCATTACTTCGTGTCCTACCCGGTTCTCTTACCAACAAAACCTTATGAATGTCTCCCTTATTAAAGCCCTTCATCCATTTATAAACCTCGATCATGTCTCCACGTACTCTTCGCCTTTCTAGAGAATGCAAGTTTAACTGTTTGAGTCTTCCCTCGTATGGCAAGTTTTTCAACCCCTGAATCATCTTAGTCATCCTCCTCTGCACCGATTCTAACATTTTGATATCCATTCTATAGTAAGGTGACCAGAACTGAACCGCATAGTCAAGATGAGGTCTAACTAATGCTAGATAGAGTTTGAGGAAGACTTCGGGGCTTCTGTTGCTTACGCTCCTTGAAATAAATCCCAGTACCCTATTAGCTCGATTTCTAGCTTGAATGCATTGTGCCCTTGGACGGAGATCAGAGCTCACTAAGACCCCTAAATCCCTCTCGCACCCAGACCTACTTATGAGAGTGTCATTTAAGCAATAGTTATGTGAGGGGTTGTTCCTACCTACACTTAGAATACTGCACTTCCCTACATTGAACTCCATTTATCCGCCCAGTCATACAATCTGTTGAGTTCACCTTGGAGAATACTAGCGTCCTGATCCGACTCAATTAATCTACCGATCTTGGTATCATCTGCAAATTCACTAACATCACTAATAATTCCTGTATCTAAGTCATTGATATAAATAATAAACAAAAGTGGACCTAATACCGAACCTTGTGGGACCCCACTCGTAACACATCCCCAGTCAGATCTTTTACCATTGATTTGCACTCTTTGCTTTTTATTGCTAAGCCACGCCTTGACCCAGTTCAAAACTTTACCCTCTACTCCGTGAGCCTGTAATTTAGTGAGAGGCGGTGCAACATGACGACACCTATTACAGCCTCGCTACCAGTGCCTGTTTATGTTTTAGCGAAGTCTACCCCAAAGTTGTTCCTACGAGTGCCGTAATCATCCACATTTGGCACCTAAGCCTGTTTTTGCCAGTTATATCTGCGTCTCAAACATCCTCTCCTAAAGTACCATAAAGGAAACCCAAAAAAAAGCTCGCTACTCGCTGCTCCTGTAAAGACTCAGAAGAGGTTTGCGAAAGAGCAGTTAGTTACGTGAGAAGAGGTGTCCTGATACCTTCCTCTTGAATGAGTTCAAGCCGTAGGCAGGAGGAAATACAGATGAAGGAAGATCGTTCCAGAAATTACCAGCGTGAGGGATAAAAGAGTGAAGATGCTCGTTAACTCTTGCATAAGGGCTTTGGACAGTGTAGGGATGAGCATGAGTAGAAAGTCGTGTGTGGCGGGGCCGCATAAAAGGTGGAAGGCATGCAGTTAGCAAGTTCAGAAGAGCAGTGAGCGTGAAAATATCGATAGAAGATAGAAAAGGAGGCAACATGGCGGCGGAATTTGAGAGGTAGAAGACTATCAGTACAAAGGAACACAAATAAATAACAAACAACAGCAGACCTGCTGGTCCTTACGAGGTTGTTTGTGACAAGCTACACTAACTATCTAATCAAAGGTGGAAGATGAAGGACAGCAAAGGCGAAGGCTCCTCCCCACCCCCCCATCCCTCCAGCCAAAGCTGGCAGGAAAGGAAAAAGAACCATGCAGCATGGAAAACTGCATGGAATTTATGTAGGAAAGAGGAAAGAACTACCATTACTGCTACCACTAACCGGGCGATAAAAGCGGACAAGGACACCAGTATTCGAAAGAACTTAACGTTATTACGACAATGAGTAATATCTTAGTTGCTGGTTGGATTCAAAACACTTGTCTAATCTATTCTTGAAGGCCGTAACTGTTGTACTATCAACGACATCACAAGGTAGAGAGTTCCAAACATTAACAACTCGATTGATGAAGAAGTGTTTAGCTTCGTGCGACGAGAATCTTTTACCACTTATCTTCAAATTGTGATTTCTTCTTGTTCTATTTGATCGATCAATTGTAAAGTAATCTTCCGCATTAATATCACTGAATCCTTTGAACATTTTAAACACTTCTATTAGATCGCCTCGCATTCTTCGTTTTGATAGGCTGAATAAATTTACTTCTTTAAGCTTTTGTTCATATGACAAATTTCTAGACCTAGGAATCATTTTTGTTACTCTTCGTTGGACCTGTTCCAACTTTTCTATGTCTTTTCTGTAGTAGGGAGACCAAAACTGTACACAGTACTCTAGACGGGGTCGAACCAACGAATTATACAGTTTTAATATTACTTTTTTCCGATTTATTATTAAAGACTCGTCCGATGAAACCAACCAATTTGTTTGCAGTTTTAACTACCTCTGAACAATGCTGACCGGGCTTTAAATCGCTTGATATAGTGATTCCAAGATCCTTTTCTTTACTTACTGCAGAAAGTTGTTGGCCATTCATTACGTACCGAACGCGATTGTTATTTTTTCCGATGTGCAACACTTTACATTTCTCAACGTTAAATTTCATTTGCCATTGATTGGCCCAACGTGCAAGTCGATCTATATCTGATTGTAAAGCTTCTTCGTCGAGTATCGCAGTTACTTTACTAGCAATTTTTGTGTCATCAGCAAATTTTGATACTTTGCAAGTGAGCCCATCATCGATATCATTAACATAAATTAAGAAGAGCATGGGGCCAAGCACTGATCCTTGAGGTACGCCGCTTTTGACATCGAGCCAGTTAGATGTAACACCGTTTAGAACTACTCTCTGTTTCCGCTCAGAGAGCCAGTCCACAAGCCAATTGTGAATGTTACCCGAGATACCGTGCGCCAGTAGTTTGCTGAGCAATCGTTGGTGGGGGACCTTATCAAATGCCTTTTGAAAATCCAGATATATGATATCTACTGATCTGCTTTCATCGAACACCTCAAAAATATAGGTAACAAAATCAAGTAAGTTAGTCAAACACGAACGTTTACTACAGAAGCCATGTTGCGAATTATTTATTATATTATTTTCGAAGAATTTCACCATATTGTCGCGAATGATAGTCTCCATTAACTTACAAACAGTAGATGTCAGGCTAATTGGTCGATAGTTTCGTGGATGAGACTTGTCCCCCTTTTTGAAAATTGGTGTGACATTTGCAAGTTTCCAATCCGACGGAACTTTTCCAGCTGTTAAAGATTTATTGAATATGATGGAGAGCGGTTTACAAATTTGATGTTTGATTTCTTTTAGGACCCTAAGGGTAATTTTGTCTGGACCAGGAGCTTTGCTTACTTTAATCTTTTCAATTGTGCGTAAAATGTCACTTTCTACGATGAGCACGCCACTTAACATCTTTTCGGTCCTTCTAACCTCCGGCGGTTGAGGTGATAAACAATCTTCGTCGGTAAATATGGATGCGAAAAAGTTATTTAGGATTGTAGCCATTTCATTTTCATCGTTCGTGTGGTTACCATTTTCATTAGCAAGCGGTCCGATACCACAAGTGAATGACTTTTTTATTATTTACATAGCTGAAAAATTCTTTAAGATTAGATTTACTTGTTTCCGCTATATATTCTTCAAGATTTTTCGTGCTTCGTTTTATTAATTTCTTGGTTTCGCGCCGAATTCTGTCCAACTCTAGTTTGTCAGACTCGCTCTGAGATGGTATGTACCTACTGTATACGCGTTTTTTAAGAGATAGGCTATTTTGAATTTCGTTATTCCACCATTTGGGTTTCTTCCTAGAAGCTGAACGTCTGTTACGATAGGGTACGCATATGCTTAGGGCATTGTTCAATATTGTGGTGAAGGCCCCCCAAGATTTATCAATATCTGTTTCCGCCGTGATTTCAGTCCAGTCAGAATTATTTAGAATTGATCGGAGTCTTACGAAATTCGCTCTCTGATAATCAGGCACCTTTTCTTTACTAGGAGTTACTTTACTTTCTTTCATATTGATGCTGAATGTGATTGTTCGGTGATCGCTAGAACTAAAAATTGGACCAACATTTACTTCGTTAACTAGATCAGCTGTTGTTGAAAAGATAAGGTCAAGTATATTATTTTCCCGAGTCGGTTCTTGAACGTGTTGATGTAAATCACTTTCTAGTAAATTTGTGTACAGGTCGAGCCCTGTATGACAGTTCAACGGTACACCCCATCTTTTCACTGGCAAGTTAAAGTCCACAACAATTACTGCCTCGCAACTGCTACTTGTTTCTAATAATAATTCACTTAATGCGTGGTCGATATCAAGAGTCTGCCTTGGCGGTCTGTAGATAAGTCCAATTACTATTTTACGAGATTTATTTTTAATTTCAATGAAGACCGTGTCTACATTGGTTATAATATCCGTTTTCACGGATACTTGATGGAGAGAGTTGTGGATATAAAAGATAACGCCTCCACCCTGTCTGTTCTCTCTTTCATGACTAAAAATGGTATAAGCCGGTAATCTATATTCCGCAATGAAATCTCTATTTGAAGTGTCTATCCAAGATTCTGTGACTCATATGATGTGATAATGATTTGAAGCTGCGAGGAATTCTAAGTCTTCAAATTTGTTACGTAAGGAGGAGGAGAGATGATGAGACGCAGAGCCTTAGACTCCACTGTGTCCAGAAGAGCTGTATGAGTGGAGCCCCCCACAAGTGAGATGCATACTCCATGCGAGGGTGGGAAGGTAATGGTGGGCTTAGCGACGGAACTTGTACTGCGAAACCCAGTTAAATGAAGGCGGAGAAGATGATAAAAAGATGGAAAGGTAATATGATGAATGATAAGCAAGACGGAAAGGAAATGGCGGGTGCAGCGACAAAACATGTACTGGTGCTGGACGTAGTTTAATGAAGGCGGGTGTAGATGACAAAGTTTAATAAGATGGGAAGATGGTAGTAGATGCGGCAACATGATAATAACTGCAGGAAGTGACTCGGAGAAAGAGGAGCAGATGGTAATGGCTGATAAGATGGATACATAACACTAGACGCGTCAACATAACATGTACTGCAGGGTGTGACTCAGAGGAAAGGGAGTAGCTGATAACGCTGAATAGGATAGAAAGATAATAAAAGGGGCGGGGAATGTAACTAAAAGACGCTAAAGTAAGTAATTGATGAAAGTTAGTAAGATGGAAGCATAATAGTTGATGCCGCAACAGAACGCGACTTAGTACTTTCTTCTTACAGTAAAGGAGACACCTCAAGGTAAAGAAAATTAAACAAAAATAAAAGTCTTGACATAGAAATATCACGGTCGCCACTCTGTTGCTTCGCTTGTCCTGAAATCATCCACACGAGTGGACTCACCCGCCCAGGACGAAAAATGAGCAAAGTTCAGAGAGCATGAAAAGTAGGAAAGGAAAAGAGGTCACCGCCAGAGTTGAGCTCTCTGTCTTTTTGGTCACCAAATAAGATGCAGAAATACAGAAAAAATAGACAAAAAATAGATAAACAGATGTACAGGAAACAGAAGCAACGATATAAGATTGAAGAGAAAAGATGTTTGCAGAGTTGATACACTGAAAACACTTGAAATACATAAAAACACAGATTAATAAAAGACAAAGATGTCTCCTTAATGTCAGCAAATAATTTCAAAACTCCTCGCCGCCCAGCCTCGTCCAGACTGGCGGGACAGCTCGGCAAGGAGTCACTGGGCGGCGCCTGTCGCGGGACGTTAGGCGGCCGATTAGTGTTGAGGTTTAGGAGCCACGGCGCCGCGGGCCGAGGCGTACCTGCCGGTTTTGATTCACCTGACTCAATTACCTGGCATTCCTTACCTGCCCAACGTGTCTCATTTACCTTTCTTATTTATCTTCTATTTCGAACTGTCCTACCTGTCATTCACCTGTCATATTACCTTTCATTTACCTGCTTTTTCTTACCTGCCCAACGTGTCTTGCCTCATTCACCCGCCTTATTTACCTTTTCCAACGTGCCTCTCTTCCCTATGCTTACCTGTCTCATTGACCTTCCTCATTACCTGTCCTTTTCTAACTACCTTATCTGCCTGTCTCCCGTCTCTTGTCCCACCTGCCCGATTACTTACCCTACGTAGCTGCCCTGTCTGTCTCCTTCACCAACCTTATTACCTGCTCTTTTCTAATTACCTTACCTGTTTTCACATGTATAATTTACCTGGTCTGGTGCCTCAGCTACCTGGAAGGGTTGGAAACTTGCCTGCCTAACATGTTCTTATTACCGGTTTTCTTTCTGTTCAACCTCGATCGACTTTGTGTTCTAATTACCAGTCAGAGCCGAAAGTCAAGCCTTCCTAACGCAACTAAACTTAAAAATGCGAGCTTAACTTGTGTTCGGTAAAAGTAGGAAGTCATCAGCAGGAACATATTATAAACAAATACATCATGGCCTCATCATTTTTTTTTTATATCAAAGGATGCGGCTCAAAGGGCAACAAAAAGAGTACAAAAAGAAGCCCGCTACTCGCAACTCCCACAAAAGTAAAAAGTAAAGAGTAGCCAAAAGAGAGGTCAATTTCGGGTGGAGAGGTGTCTTGATACACTCTTTTTGAAAGAGGTCAAGTCATAGGCAGGAGGAAATACAGACGAAGGAAGACTGTTCCAGAGTTTACCAGTGAAGGAGATGAAAGAGTGAAGATGCTAGTTAACTTTTGCATAAGGGGTTTGAACAGTATAGGGATGAGCATGAGTAGAAAGTTGTATGCAACGGGGCAGCGGGAGGGGTTGAGGCATGCAGTTAGCAAGTTCAGAAGAGCAGTCAGCATGAACATATCGATAGAAGATAGAAAGAGAAGCAACATGGCGGCGGAATTTAAGAGGTAGAAGGCTGTCAGTAAGAGGAGGAGAGCTGATGAGACGAAGAGCCTTTGACTCCACCCTGTCCAGAAGAGCTGTGTGAGTAGAGTCCCCCTACACGTGATATGCATGCTCCATACGAGGGCGGACAGGGCCCCTGTATAAGGGTAGCAACTGTGCGGGGGAGAAGAACTGGCGGAGGCTATACAGAACGCCCAAACTCGAGGAAGCTGATTTACCAAGAGAGGAGATGTTAAGTTTCCAGTTGAGATTTTGAGCTAAGGATAGACCAAGGATTTTTTTTTTTTTTTTTTTACAACTAAGGAGACAGTTTAAGGACGTAAAGAAAGAAAAAAAAGACCGCTACTCACTGCTCCTGAATAGAGATCAAAGGAGTGTCCAAAAGAGAGGTCAATTTCGGGAGGAGAGGTGTCCTGATACCCTCCTCTTGAAAGAGTTCAAGTCGTAGGCAGGAGGAAATACAGATGAAGGAAGATTGTTCCAGAGTTTACGAGCGTGAGGGATGAAATAGTGAAGATGCTGGTTGATTCTTGCATAAGGAGTTTGGACAGTATAGGGATGAGCATGAGTAGAAAGTCATGTGCAGCGGGGCCGCGGGAGGGGGGGAGGCATGCAGTTAGCAAGTTCAGAAGAGCAGTCAGCATGAAAATATTGATAGAAGATAGAAAGAGAGGCAACATGGCTGCGGAATTTGAGAGGTAGAAGACTATCAGTATGAGGAGGAGAGTTGATGAGACGAAGAGCCTTTGACTCCACTCTGCCAAGGAGAACTTTGTGAGTGGACCCCTCCCACACACATGAGATGCATACTCCATACGAGGGCGGACTAGGCTCCTGTAAATGGATAGCAACTGTGCTGGGGAGAAGAACTGGCGGAGACGGTACAGAACGCCCAGCCTCGAGGAAGCTGATTTAGTAAGAGATGAGATATGAAGTTTCCAGTTGAGATTTTGAGTTAAGGATAGACCGAGAATGTTTAGTGTTGAAGAAGGTGATAGCTGAGTGTCGTCGAAGAATAGTGGATAGTTGTTTGGAAGATTGTGTCGAGTGGATAGGTGGATAAACTGTGTTTTTTGAGGCGTTGAACGACACCAGGTTCCTCTTGCCCCAATCGGAAATAATAGTAAGGTCTGAGGCTAAGCGTTCTTTTGCCTCCAGCCTTGAATCGTTAAGTTCCTGTGGAGTGGGTCTTCTATTAAAAGAAGTTGAGTAATGCAGAGTGGAGTCATCGGCGTAAAAATGGATAGGTTAGTTCGTTTTGGAAAGAAGATCATCAATGAACAACAGAAAGAGAGTGGGAGATAGGACAGAACCCTGTGGGACACCACTGTTAATAGGTTTATGGGAAGAACAGTGCCCGTCCACCACTGCAGAAATAGAACGGTCAGAAAGGAAACTGGAGATAAAGATACAGAGAGAAGGATAGAAAACGTAGGAGGGTAGTTTGGAAATCAAAGATTTGTGCCAGACCCTATCAAAAGCTTTTGATATGTCCAGCGCAATAGCAAAGGTTTCACCGAAACGGCTAAGAGAGGATGACCAAGAGCCAGTTAGGAAGGCAAGGAGATCATCAGTAGAACGCCCCTTGCGGAGCGCATACTGGCGATCAGATAGAAGGTTAGAAGTGGAAAGGTGCTTTTGAATCTTCCAGTTAAGGATTGATTCAAAAGTTTCAGATAGACAGGAAAGTAAAGCTATAGGGCGGTAGTTTGAGGGATTGGAACGGTCACCCTTCTTAGGCACAGGCTGTACAAAGGCATACTGCCAGCAAGAAGGAAAGGTAGATGTTGATAGGCAGAGGCGAAAGAGTTTGACCAGGCAGGGCGTCAGCACGGAAGCACAGTTTTTAAAGACAATAGGAGGCACTCCATCAGGTCCATAAGCCTTCTGAGAGTTGAGGCCAGAGAAGGCATAGAAAACTTCATTTGGAAAATTTTTAATATCAGGCATGAAGGAGTCAGAGGAGGGATGAGTAGGAGGAATATGCCCAGAACTGTCCAGGGTGGAGTTCTTACAGAAAGTCTGAGCAAAGTTCAGCCTTAGAGACAGATGAGACGGCAGTGCTACCGTGAGGGTTAAGGAGAGGAGGGAAAGAGGAAGAAGTTAAATTGGAGGAGATATTTTTGGCTAGATGCCAGAAGTCACGGAAAGAATTAGAAGAAGCAAGATGTTGACATTTTCTATTGATAAAAGAAGTTTTGGTAAGTCGGAGAATAGATTTGGCACAATTCCGGGCTGAAATGTAAAGTTCAAAGTTAGCGGGTGTTTGAAGGCTCTGGAATATTTTGTGAGCTGCCTCTCTATCTTTAATAGCACGAGGACAAGCATGATTAAACCAAGGCTTTTTAGCAGAGAAAGAACGTGGAATGAATGCCTCCATTCCAGAGACAATCACCTCTGTGATGCGCTGGGCACACACAGAGAGGGGTCTCTCTCCTGGAAGCAGTAATCATTCCACGGTAAATCGGAAAAGTACATCCTCAGGTCGTCCCACCGAGCTAAAGCATAATGCCAGAAGCAACGCCTCTTCGCTGGGTCCAGAGGATGTACAGGAGCAATAGGACAGGATACAGAAATAAGGTTATGATCGGAGGAGCCCAACGGAGAGAACAGTTTGAGAGAGTAAGCAGAAGGCTTAGAGGTAAGGAAGAGGTCTAGAATGTTGGGCCTGTCTCCAAGACGGTAGGGAATACGAGTAGGGTGCTGAACCAACTGCTCTAGGTCGTTGAGGAGAGGAAAGTTGTAGGCTTGTTCATCAGGCTGGTCAGTGAAAGAGGATGAAAGCCAAAGCTGGTTGTGAACATTGAAATCTCCTTAGATGGAGATTTCAGCGAAGGGAGAGTGGGTCAAGATGTGCCCCAGTTTAGAGTTCAAATAGTCAAAGAATTTTACATAGTTAGTAGAGCTAGGTGAGAGATAAACAGCACAGATGTATTTAGTAATAGAATGACAATGAAGTCTTAGCCAGATGGTAAAAAAATTTGAAGAGTCAAGGTCGTGGGCACGAGAGCAAGTGATGTCGTTGCGCACGTAGGCGCAACGTCCAGCTTTGGATTGAAATTTAGGATTGAGATACTAGGAGGGAGCAGAGTAGAGGTTGCTGTCAGAAACCCTCAGAAACCTGTGTTTCGGTGAGGAAGAGAAGGTGTGGTTTAGAGTAGGAGAGATGGTGTTCCACAGAATGAAAATTAGAACGGAGACCGCGAATGTTGCAGAAATTGATAAGGAGGAGGTTCGAGGAGTTATCAGGACACCTCTCAAGTCGGCAGCCAGAAGGGGAGTCCTCCCTGGGGGAATTTATGCCCCCCCACCCACTCCCCCCAGGCAGGGACTCCGAGGTTCTGTAATTTTTCGCCATTTTGAATTTTGAATTTTGGGAAAAGGCGTGTGTGTGTTGTGTGAATGTAGTGTGGTGTAGAAAGAGAGAGGAACTGTCTTTAGGGAGCATGCTGAACTGCTCTCTGGTGTTGATGAGACAAAAGGGAAACGGTTAGTGAGGACATGAGAAGGGTCTTTTAAGGGCTTCAGCACCCTCCTCGCTTCCCATATATCCTTACCGGGAGTAGCTCACGCCCGTTCGGTAGGTGTCTTCCTACCTACTCCTGTTGCAGAAGGTGACAGCTGAGTGTTGTTTAAGAATAGGGGATAGGAGTTTGGAAGTTTGAGTTGATAGTTGGAGAAACTGGGTTTTTGAGGCATTGAAGGACACAATGCTCATTTTACCCCAATCGGAAATGATAGCAAGGTCTGAGGTTGTTGTTCTGCAGCCTCCAGTCTGGAGTCTTGTCTTGTAATTCCTGTTAAAATAAGCCGGTAACGTTTTTATGCAGGAAATTAAATAAATGAGTAGTGTAGAAGTGAATTTATTTCATCTTAGTTAACAAACCATTAATCAACACACTGGTTATTAAAGAACAGGTAATGTAGTTAGATGAGTACCTTATGAAGCGTGGCGTTAAGTACCTTCCTCCTGTTCGTCTTAAAATATTAAAAATATAGTATAAGATAATGTCACTGCCGAACTGCTTTTAAAATTACAACACTGTGCTTACATTCCTTCCCTTTAGTGTTGCTTTCTCTTTCGTACTTCAGTATAACACACCAGGTAAGGATGACTCTACAGGTAGCTAATTAAATAGGCTAAAATAGTTGAAACACGAAGATGGACGTTGTAATGAAATAAAACACCAAATTTGTCTCGTATACGAAATAAATCCTAAACCAATAAGGAATCGCGGAACAAAAAAGTCAAACAAGATTGGAATTACAGGATAGAAAAGGTCATGATGAAGCAAGGTGACACATAAGTGAATAATATAACAGATGACCTTGATTAGTGATGCTTCTTCCTGGAAATGTAACCCTAAATTTTGTATGACCTTAATAACATATTGGATCATTATCAGGGCAGCGAAATTTCCGATGATTGCAACTGGTTTATTTTTAGACCTTACGAGCTAATCCCAGCCGTCACCCTCTTCCACTCGCCCTTATCCTCTCTTCCCTTCCCTTCCCTTTCCTTCCCTTCCTTTCCCTCCATCTCCCTCCCTTTCCTTTCCTTCCCTTCCTTTTCTTCCCTTCCTTTCCCTCCCTTCCCTTCCTTTCCCTTCCTTTTTTTCCCTTCCTTTCCCTCCTTTCCTTTCCCTTTGCTTCCCTTCCTTTCGTTTCGTTCGCCTTGAAGTATGAGGCGGAATATCATCAATGCTATCATCTGAGCATCATTATCTCTTCAACTAACTTGCACACTTCTTTTTTTCGATATCTTGACTTACCTGACTTTATAACATTACAACTGATTCATATTCGCCTGGAAGTGTGAGGCTAACTATCATCGATGCATCATCCTCCCCCTCGTGAATCAAATTGCGTCATTCTTTATTTGTGTCTTGTTTTAATTAACCTCGTTCTTATCACATTGTTATTGCAACCTGTTCGCTTTGGGGTATTAGGGAAAGTATCATCAATGCATCGTCCCTTCTTTTGACTCAAGGGGAGCATTCGAATTCCTCATCTTGCTCTTTTTCTTCGTCTTTTCCATATTTTCACTACTTTTTGTTCGCCTTGAGTGTGAGGGAGAACATCGTCACGGCATGAGGCCACATCGAGGGCGAGATTAAGAACCTCGCAAGTCCTCGTCCTCTGCCTCTTCACCTCCTCGCGTCACTCTTAAGGCCGACACACTGCAGCCACATCGAGAGCGAGACAAAGAGCCCACACGTCCTCCACCTCCTCGTCTTGTCCTCGTCACCTCCTCTCCGCGGCACAGGCTTGAGGGCAACACACTCAGGCCACGACGAAGGGTACGACCGAGAGCAAGGGTCATGAGAACTTAATGAACACCTCACTCGCGTCGGTCGTCACTGTTCCGTCAGCAGGCAAATCAAGGCCGTAAGGAGCGTGTGCACCCATTAGACGCTCGGGGCCCGCCATTACCCCGCCCGACGCCGCCTCCTCGGGACTTGCATCACGGCGAGGGCAACACAGAGCCGCCTCGAGGGTCTGGCGAGCCGGCGCGGTGCCGGGGCGTGTGTGGGAACGCCCTGGGAAGATTGGAGAACGGCTTGTGTGGGGGTGTGGATAGGGGGGCTGGAGGAGAGTAGGGGGATGTTTGGGTGTTTGGGTGGGTGATTTTTGGAGGGGTCAAGGGTGTTTTGGGGATGGGGGGGGGGGTTGTGTGTGTGTGTGTGTGTGTGTGTGTGTGTGTGTGTGTGTGTGTGTGTGTGTGTGTGTGTGTGTGTGTGTGTGTGTGTGTGTGTTCGGAACAGTTCGTAAGGGTTTGGGTGCAGCTTGAGACATTAAGCTGGTAACAAGACTCCTCCAGACTTTGACTGTAAAAAATGAAGACATCGAGTTTTTTTTTTTTTTGTGTGTGTGTGTGTGTGTGCCTGTGTGTATTCGAATTAGCTCATAAGGGTTTGGGTGCAGCTTGACTTAACAAGATTCCTCCAGACTTTGCCCGTAAAAACTGAAGGCCACGTGTGTGTGTGTGTGTGTGTGTGTGTGTGTGTGTGTGTGTGTGCTCTCTTTACATCAGCTCATGAAAGATTATAATTAAAGAACACCAGGAAAGCAACAGTTACCAGCACGGCGGAGCGAATTAACAACTTGCAGACGCGGGAGCTCGTTTTTCATCTTGGCAAATGACGGCAAACTCATGAAACATTTACGAACCTACAACGAGTTTGGGGAAAGAAAAAGGCGGTCCGGCGGGCAGGGGAGGTGGCTGGGTAGGATAGGATAGGGTAGCGGGAGGATACGATACTGTAGGGGACAGGAAGGGTGGGGAGGGGAAGGGGAGGAGGGAAGAGAGGGTACTTTTGCTCCGTTTGACGCGAGTATTGAAGAATGAAGAACATGTTTCGAGAGACATAAAGACGAGAGCCCTTAATGAACTTAAAGGGCAGAACAAAACGAGACACTTCCGCCCAGACCAACTCGCGTGAAGAATAATCGATATCCCTTGAGGAGCCGAAGGATGCGGGGGGGGGGGGGCGGCAAGGGGGGCAAGGATGATTACGTAGGATGGGCAAGGGAGGACAAGGATGTGTAGGCAAGTGTGGGCGAGGGTGGAAAAGACTGGGGAAGGGTGGGCGAGTGTGGACATGGGCAAGGTGGGGGAGGCGAAGGTGGACAAGGGAGAACAATGGTGGGTAAAGGAGTGTAAACATGGAGGGCAAGGGAGGTCAAGGGTGGGTAAAGGAGTGTAAACATGGAGGACAAGGGAGGTCAAGGGTGGGTAAAGGAGTGTAAACATGGAGGGCAAGGGAGGTCAAGGGTGGGTAAAGGAGTGTAAATATGGAGGGCAAGGGAGGTCAAGGGTGGGTAAAGGAGTGTAAACAAGGAGGGCAAGGGAGGTCAAGGGTGGGTAAAGGAGTGTAAACATGGAGGGCAAGGGAGGTCAAAGGTGGGTAAAGGAGTGTAAACAGGGAGGGCAAGGGAGGGCAAGGGTGGGTTAAGGAGGTCAAAGGAGGTCAAAGGAGGAGTGTAAACAGGAAAGGCAAGGGAGGTCAGAGGTGGGTAAAGGAGGCCAAGTGAAGTCAAGGGTGGGTAAAGGAGTGTAAACAGGGAGGGCAAGGGAGGTCAGGGGTGGGTAAAGGAGGTCAAGTGAAGTCAAGGGTGGGTAAAGGAGTGTAAACAGGGAGGGCAAGGGAGGTCAAGGGTGGGTAAAGGAGGTCAATGGAGGTCAAGGGTGGGTAAAGGAGTGTAAACAGGGAGGGCAAGGGAGGTCAGGGGTGGGTAAAGGAGGTCAAGTGAAGTCAAGGGTGGGTAAAGGAGTGTAAACATGGAGGGCAAGGGAGGTCAAGGGTGGGTAAAGGAGGTCAAGTGAAGTCAAGGGTGGGTAAAGGAGTGTAAACAGGGAGGGCAAGGGTGGGTAAAGGAGGTCAAGTGAAGTCAAGGGTGGGTAAAGGAGTGTAAACAGGGAGGGCAAGGGTGGGTAAAGGAGGGCAAGGGAGGGCAAGGGTGGGTAAGAGAGGACAAGGGAGGTTAAGGGTGGGTAAAGGAGTGTAAACACGGAGGGCAAGGGTGGGTAAAGGAGGGCAAGGGAGGTTAAGGGTGGGTAAAGGAGTGTAAACATGGAGGGCAAGGGAGGGCAAGGGTGGGTAAAGGAGGACAAGGGAGGGCAAGGGTGGGTAAAGGAGTGTAGGCAGGGAGGGCAATGGAGGGAAAGGGTGGGTAAAGGAGGTAAACATGGAGGGCAAGGGAGGGCAAGGTGGGTAAAGGAGGACAAGGGAGGGCAAGGGTGGGTAAAGGAGTGTAGACAGGGAGGGCAAGGGAGGGCAAGGGTGGGTAAAGGAGTGTAAACAGGGAGGGCAAGGGAGGGCAAGGGTGGGTAAAGGAGTGTAAACAGGGAGGGCAAGGGAGGGTAAAGGAGTGTAAACAGGGAGGGCAAGGGAGGGCAAGGGTAGGTAAAGGATGGTAAACAGGAAGGGCAAGGAAGGGTAAAGGAGGGTAAACAGGATGGGCAGGGGTGGTCAAGGGTGGGTAAAGGAGTGTAAACAGGGAGGGCAAGGGAGGGCAAGGGTGGGTAAAGTAGGACAAGGGAGGGCAAGGGTGGGTAAAGGAGTGTAAACAGGGAGGGCAAGGGAGGTCAAGGGTGGGTAAAAGAGTGTAAACAGGGAGGGCAAGGGAGGTCTAGGGTGGGTAAAGGAGGACAATGTAGGGCAAGGGAGGACAAGGGTGGTTAAAGTAGGACGAGCGAGGTCAAGGGTGGGTAAAGGAGTGTAAACAGGGAGGGCAAGGGAGGTCAAGGGTGGGTAAAGAAGTGTAAACAGGGAGGGCAAGGGAGGGCAAGGGTGAGTAAAGGAGGACAAGGGAGGGCAAGGGTGGGTAAAGGAGTGTAAACAGGGAGGGCAAGGGAGGTCAAGGGTGGGTAAAGGAGGGCAAGGGAGGGCAAGGGAGGGCAAGGGTGGGTAAAGGAGGACAAGGGAGGGCAAGGGTGGGTAAAGGAGTGTAAACAGGGAGGGCAAGGGAGGTCAAGGGTGGGTAAAGGAGGGTAAACATGGAGGGCAAGGGAGGACAAGGGTGGGTTAAGGAGGGCAAGGGAGGGCAATGGTGAGTAGAGGAGTGTAAACAGGGAGGGCAAGGGAGGTCAAGGGTGGGTAAAAGAGTGTAAACATGGAGGGCAAGGGAGAGCAAAGGTGGGTAAAGGAGGGCAATGGAGGGCAAGGGTGAGTAAAGGAGTGTAAACAGGGAGGGCGAGGGTGGGTAAAGGAGGGCAAGGGTGGGTAAAGGAGTGTAAACAGGGAGGGCAAGGGTGGGTAAAGGAGGGCAAGGGTGGGTAAAGGAGGGCAAGGGTGGGTAAAGGAGGGCAAGGGAGGTCAAGGGTGGGTAAAGGAGGGCAAGGGAGGGCAAGGGTGGGTAAAGGAGGGCAAGGGAGGGCAAGGGTGGGTAAAGGAGTGTAAACAGGAAGGTCAAGGGTGGGTAAGGGAGGGCAAGGGAGGTCAAGGGTTGGTAAAGGAGGGCAAGGGAGGTCAAGGGTGGGTAAAGGAGGGCAAGGGTGGGTAAGAAGGGCGGGTACCTCTGTCCGGCATCAAGTCGTAAATTTGGGAACTTTAAGAACCGCGGAAGCACGTGTTTCAGAACTCCAGAAGAGGAAGACGTGAGAGATTCCTTCAGCTTTGGCTCAAGAAGAGTGAGGAGGAGGAGGAGAAGGAGGAGGAGGAGGAGGAGGAGGAGGGGGAGGAGGAGGAGAAAGAACACAAAAGAAGGAAGAACAAACAACAGCAGACCTGCTGGTCCTTACGATGCTGTTTGTGACAAGCTACACTAACTATCTAATCAAAGGTGGAAGATGAAGGACAGCGAAGGCGAAGGCTCCTCCCCAACCCCCTCCCTCCAGCCAAAGCTGGCAGGAAAGGAAAAAGAACCATGCGTCATGGAAAAACTGCATGGAAATTATGTAGGAAAGAGGAAAGAACTACCATTACTGCTACCACTAACCGGGCGATAAAAGCGGACAAGGACACCAGTATTCGAAAGAACTTAACGTTATTATGACAATGAGTAATATCTTAGTTGCTGGTTGGATTCAAAATACTTGTTTAATCTATTATTGAAGGCCGTAACTGTTGTACTATGAACGACATCACAGGGGAGAGCGTTCCAAACATTAACAACTCGATTGAAGAAGTGTTTAGCTTCGTGCGACGAGAATCTTTTACCACTTATCTTTAAATTGTGATTTCTTCTTGTTCTATTCGATCGATCAATTGTAAAGTAATCATCCGCATTAATATCACTGAGTCCTTTAAACATTTTAAACACTTCTATTAGATCGCCTCGCATTCTTCGTTTTGACAGGCTGAATAAATTTACTTCTTTAAGCCTTTGTTCATATGATAAATTTATCAACCTAGGAATCATCTTTGTTACTCTTCGTTGTACCCTTTCCAACTTTTCTATGTATTTTCTGTAGTAGGGAGACCAAAACTGTACACAGTACTCCAGACGGGGTCGAACCAACGATTTATACAGTTTTAATATTACTTTTTTTCCGATTTATTATTAGACTCGTCTGATGAGGCCAACCAATTTGTTTGCAGTTTTAACTACCTCTGAACAATGCTGAACGGGCTTTAAATCGCTTGATATAGTGATTTCAAGATCCTTTCCTTTACTTACTGCAGAAAGTTGTTGGCCATTCATTACGTACCGAACGTGATTGTTAATTTTTCCGATGTGCAACACTTTACATTTGTCAACGTTAAATTTCATTTGCCATTGATTGGCCCAACGTGCAAGTCGATCTTGTAAAGCTTCTTCGTCGAGTGACGCAGTTACTTTACTAGCAATTTTCGTGTCATCAGCAAATTTTGATACTTTGCAAGTGAGCCCATCATCGATATCATGCACATAAATTAAGAAGAGCATGGGGCCAAGCACTGATCCTTGAGGTACGCCGCTTCTGACATCGAGCCAGTTAGATGTAACACCGTTTAGAACTACTCTCTGTTTCCGCTCAGAGAGCCAGTCCACAAGCCAATTGTGAATGTTACTCAAGATACTGTGCGCCAATAGTTTGCTGAGCAATCGCTGGTGGGGGACCTAATCAAATGCCTTCTGAAAATCCAGATATATGATATCTACTGATCTGTTTCATCGAACACTTCAAAAATATAGTGAAAAAAATCAAGTAAGTTAGTTAAACACGAACGTTTACTACGGAAGCCATGTTGCGAATTATTTATTATATTATTTTCTTCGAAGAATTTCACCATATTGTCGCGAATGATAGTCTCCATTAACTTACAAACAATCGATGTCAGGCTAATTGGTCGCAGATAAAAAAAATGTCAAGTTTCAGAACGTCACAGTTGTCTTGTTTGAATGTGGCTGAGAACATAAGTTTATCCCGTTCAACTTTCTGACATGTGTGCTAATAAATTATAACTCCCTGCCTCTTTTGCCTGTTTGTTGCTCAGATGAATACATCCCTGCCTGTGTAATCCACCATTTAGGAGTTTTTAACTCAGGAACTCAGTTGCTTTGCTTGTGTTTTTCAATTGACACAACCCACCCGTCTAACCTTATCCATTCAGGTGTGTTAAGTCAGACACCCACTCTTTTATTTGTTTGTTGCTAAGAAGAACACAACCCACCCGTCTAACCTCATCCACTCAGGTGTGTTAAGTCAGACACCCACCCTTTTATTTGTTTGTTGCGAAGAAGAACACAACCCCACCTGTCGAACCTCATCCACTCAGGTGTGATATTTAGGCACAAACCCTGTCTTGAGAGGGAAGGCGATCCCACCGCCGCCACTAGACCATTAACCATCACCACCACCATCACCACTATCTCTTTCATCATATTTATTACCACTCCTTCGCTATCATCACCACTACCACTGCTCCAAACACTACCACCTCAATCCCGCCGCCACTAGACCACTAGACGAAGAAAGGACGAGGACGAAGAAAGGAGGAGGACGACGAGTTGAGGAGGACGAGGAGGAGCAGGAGTATAGGAAAATAATTATGCCTTGGCTACGGGAACAGAGAAACATCAAGTGGCGGTGCAACATTAAGGGAACGTCACCACGTTCAGAGTGTTGCGACTCGTGTGTGTTGCGAGGTGAAGGACGCCTGACACCACTGACACCGCCACTGTCACTCCTCATGTGGCTGCTGCTTGCTTCCTCCTCCTTAATCTGCCCTTGCCCTCTCTCCCTCCCTCCCTCCCTCCCTCTCTCCTTCCCTTACTTTTATCCTCTTCCTTCACCTCCTCTTTATGTCCTTCCTTGCCTCTTTCTTTCCCTCTCCTATGTCCTCCTCTCCTCTCATCTCCTCCCCTCTCCTTTTCCCTTACCCCCTCCCTTGCTTCCCTCTGTCCTGGAAGCTGGAAAAGTGATAAGCAGGTGTTATGGGAGGAAGGGGGGAGGGGGGAAGAGGCGGAGGGGGAAGGGGGTCGTCTAGATGCTTTACCAACACTAAAATGGTCTTTATACTGTCAGGTCCAAAGAGGTGTTGTGATGGCAGTAACGCTCGCCTTTACGTGCTAACACCGCCATCACCGCTGACGTGTTACTGCTGCCACCACCACCGCCACCACCACCAGTACTACGACCAAAATGTACATACACTAACTCCATCATTGTAATGCCGGGATGTGTAGGGAGGAGGAAAAACTTAGAGATATAAAACAAAAGACCAGAAGGTACGTCATTATAAGTGATCATAAGTAGTTATAAGTGATTATCAGTCATTATAAGGCCATCATAAGTATGTGATTAATTATAAGAAGCTATCATAAATCACAACCTATAACACTATGTATCGGAAAGCTTGGGTTGTCTATGTATTGTATAACATAACAAATCCCCCCTCAGACTACAATTACACAATGTGGTGCAATACTTCACGCCACTGTCCCGCCAGAATTCAGCGTCAGCCGTCCCTCGAAGCAGTTGCCAGCCACCTTGCTTGTAAATGTCCTATCTGATAAAGTCATCCACCTTACATAGATTTTTTTCGCAGCTCCAAAAGTAAATTTCGTCACCTCTCAAGTTAAGAGATCATAATCCATATGTACTACTTGCCCCCCCCTTTTCCCGCTCTTACGGGACGCCGCTCTCGTTGTAGGCGAGTATAAAAACTCGGGGTGGCTTTTCCCGGGCATCACTTGCCCTCTCACCCAACTGTTGTGCCCACAGGTACATACGTGACTCTCCCTCATCCCCCCATTTTTTCCCCCTACGTGCTCCCCAGTGTTAGTTATCGTCTCCCCTTTAACTAACCTGTGTCTTAATTATCATGTAAATGCATTTCTGATCCTATTAAGTTAAATAGATCACTCGCCCGCTCACCCAACTGTTGTGCCCACAGGTTTGGCGGCCAACTCCTGCCACACCCACCCACAAACCCACACACATACAACCTCTAAACCTACACGAACCCGTGATTCTTTCCCAATGTGTTCTTTTAGTTGTTAACCTCAGTACTCCTCTTTTTTTTCCGTGATAGGGTAGAAAGAAGGAAACCCCTTAACAATATATTCATTTGATCTTCATACAATTTGTAAAAGAGGCAAAATGCAGCTTCTCTCACATGCTTTTGAATTCCAATGTTAAAGAGTAGTAAAACATGAAAGACCTCCTCTAATTTTCCACTTGCATGCTAAAAACAAGTGTAAGAGAGAGAGAGAGAGAGAGAGAGAGAGAGAGAGAGAGAGAGAGAGAGAGAGAGAGAGAGAGAGAGAGAGAGAGAGAGAGAGAGAGAGAGAGAGAGAGAGAATCTTTCTTGGCTATATCCTGCACCGCATACTGCCGCTGCATCGCGCTCCTGGGAATTAGGGGCGCTGTTATGATGACTCATCAGGGTTGGCATTAAAAAAAAAAACACCCTCCCCCCCGAAAAAAAAAAAAAAAAAAAAGTAAGTGTTAAAATATTTTACATAGAATTTAGTTTTATTTCCTATTGATAAATAAGGTCCATATATCTACATGAAATAAAAAGGAAAATCCATAAAGATCTTCCAAAAAAATATAAATAACATCACACAGTTTTTTTTTTCTTTATCTTATTTGTGTTCTAGTTTTTGCTTAGACACACCTGACACATCATCACTCAGCCACCACGCTACGACACAAGCCAAACCATACTCGGATACTCCACATTACACCCAGCCATATCACACAGTCACTCCACAAATCGCACATAAATTGAGGCCATCTTACAACGTGACTATACCTCGCCGCTATAGCAAATCGTTTCGCACAACACCACTTCGTACACATGAAAAACTAGTGTTTTCTATTTCATCAACCTTTTCCATTAAGAATAAATCAGGGCTCAATCTCATAGTTTCCAATGCCACACAGTTTGTGATAATTGTTTTACTGAAATCGACACATCATTTTGAAACTACTATATCAGTAGAGGCAGTAGCCACAAAGGGACTAACCTGCCAAAAAGGAGCAACACCTAAACAAGTGTCTGTCCTTCAGATAACACTTCACACATCTTGTTTTACCCTTCACTACTTTTTAATTTATTATTCAAATTGATTTAATATATAAATACGAAGAATAAACAAAAAACTAATACCCCCAAAAAATAAAGCCCCCGAAACAAAACAACCCTTTTTTTTAAACCCGGGTTTTTTCCAACCCTGTGACTCAGAACAACAATGGCCGCCTTAGCATACACACACTGTACGTATGTACACTTTTCAGTCCACAGACGACAGTGTATTTATTTATTTAGATATAATGTACCAAAATCATAAGAACATAAGAACATAAGAACGCAGGAGTCTGCAAGAGGCCGGTAGGCCTGTACGAGGCAGCTCCTTTCAGTTTCTTTAAAGTTACTGCATTTGAATAGAGATTTGAGTTTACCAACTGATATTATCATGCTGGTGTTAGTAAAATGGCTGTGCAATGTTATAGATTTAAAAACCACATATAATCAAAACCATAATACCTGATGAAAACTACAAGGATACAAAAAAAAAACCCTAGTTTTATTGATGTTTTTTTCGTTTAAACCAGGGGTGTCAAACTCATGGCCCGTGGGATAGTTATAAATGGCTCGCGGTATCACGATAACTTCAATCTTGTCAATGTATTTTCTACCCTTGTTGGCCCCCATGACGGCACTTCAGAGCATGAATTGGCCCTCCAAGGGTTTTGAGTTTGACACCCCTGGTTTAAACCGCCAACCCTGCTGTACATAATTGAAATCTTACATATAGTTAAAAACACAATACTGATTAAACTAACAAAGATACACACAAAAGAAAAAAATGGTTTTATTAGTTGGTTTAAACCAGTGTTTTTTATTGGTTTAAACCACACTTTAAACCATTTGGTTTAAACCGCCAACCCTGACATGTACACATACATACATATTCATATACACATACACTTACCTCCATAATCACACTCATGCATGCTAACACACATTCACACAAATGCACCTATATATGCCAAGCATAAACACAGTCATAAGCAAACAGATAACACAGATACCCATTCAACACAGCCACACATTTCCACACCCCTCTACACCTGCACCTTCATGCACATACACACAACTGTTTATGCCATAAATGTGTATTTATATGTTAAGGTTGCCTCATGTTGGGATCCATTCCTCCTCTACCTCCCGCACCCAGCTTAGCCCCTCTCCCAGTATCACGTTTATTTGTCTTTATTAACTCATTATTAATCATTCCCCAAAACCTGTTCCAGGTTATTCATGACTTGCGGGTCTACTAGTGTTTAGTGTCTTCTTTATTATTTCCTCCTCCAAAGTGTATCATGACTAGGCTTCCTACCCCTGTTCCAGGCCTGTGGTAAGGAAAGGGAGGAAGGAGGAAGAGAAGAGGAAGGGAGATGAAAGAGAGATGGAGAAAGGGAAGGGAGGAAAGGAAGGAAGGAGGGAGAGAAGAGGAAGGAAAAGAAGGAAGGAGAGAGGGAGGGAAAGGCCGAGGAGGGACGGGAAGGGCAGGTGTAGGAAGGGAGTATGGGATTAGAAGATGGGAAGATGGTGTGAAAGAAAATGGGAGGATGATGTGAAAGAAGATGGGAAGATAATGGGAAAGAAAATGGGGAGATGGTGTGAAAGAAAATGGGAGGATGATGTGAAAGAAAATGGGAAGATGATGTGAAAGAAAATGGGAAGATGATGTGAAAGAAGATGGGAAGATGGTGTGAAAGAAGATGGGAAGATGGTGTGAAAGAAAATGGGAAGATGATAGAAAAGAAAATGGGAAGATGTGAAAGAAAATGGGAAGATGTGAAAGAAAATGGGAAGATGATGTGAAAGAAAATGGGAGGATGATGTAAAAGAAAATGGGAAGATGGTGTGAAAGAAGAAGGGAAGATGGTGTGAAAGAAAATGGGATGATGATAGAAAAGAAAATGGGGAGATGGTGTGAAAGAAAATGGGAAGATGTGAAAGAAAATGGGAAGATGTGAAAGAAAATGGGAAGATGATGTGAAAGAAAATGGGAAGATGTGAAAGAAAATGGGAAGATGTGAAAGAAAATGGGAATATGATGGAAAAGAAGATGGGAAGATGGTGTGAAAGAAAATGGGAAGATTATGAAAAAAAAGATGATAAGATGTGAAAGAAAATGGGAAGATGTGAAAGAAAATGGGGAGATGGTGTGAAAGAAAATGGGAAGATGATGGGAAAGAAAATGGGAAGATGATGGGAAAGAAAATGGGGAGATGGTGTGAATGATAATGGGAAGGTGATGGGAAAGAAAATGGGAAGATGATGGGAAAGAAAATGGGAAGATGGTGTGAAAGAAAATGGGAAGATGGTGTGAAAGAAAATGGGAAGATGATGGGAAAGAAAATGGGAAGATGGTGTGAAAGAAAATGGGAAGATGATGGGAAAGAAAATGGGGAGATGGTGTGAATGAAAATGGGAAGATGATGGGAAAGAAAATGGGAAGATGATGGGAAAGAAAATGGGAAGATGGTGTGAAAGAAAATGGGAAGATGATGGGAAAGAAAATGGGAAGATGATGTGAAAGAAAATGGGAAGATAGTGTGAATGAAAATGGGAAGATGATGGAAAAGAAAATGGGAAGATGATGTGAAAGAATATGGGAAGATGATGGAAAAGAAAATGGGAAGATGTAAAGAAAAATGGGAAGATTATGGAAAAGAAGATGGGAAGATGTGAAAGAAAATGGGAAGATGTAAAAGAAAATAGGAAGATTATGGAAAAGAAGATGGGAAGATGTGAAAGAAAATGGGAAGATGATGTGAAAGAAAATGGGAAGTTGTAAAAGAAAATGGGAAGATGATGGAAAAGAAGATGGGAAGATGATGAGAAAGAAGATGGGAAGATGATGTGAAAGAAAATGAGAAGATGATGGGAAAGAAAATGGGAAGATGATGGGAAACAAAATGGGGTGATGATGGGAAAGAAGATGGGAAGATGTGAAAGAAAATGGGAAGATGATGTAAGAGGAGATAGAAAGATGGTAGGCAGGTAAAGGAAGGAAGGAAGGGCGAAGGGAGGGAGGAAGGTGAAGATGGAAGGGAAGGGAGAGGGAGAGGAGAGTTAGGAGAGGAAGGGAGGAAAGTGAAGGAAGGGAGGAAAGGGAGAGAGAGCAGAGGTACAGTTAAGTGAGAGAGGTAAGGAGGAAGGAGAAGGAAGGGATAAATAATGAAAGGTAAAAGAGGGAGAAAGGGAGGACAGTTAAAGAAAGGAAGGAAGGAAATAGAGGAAGTTGTAGTAAAGGAGGGAAGGAGGAGGAAGGAGGAGAAGAGAGAGAGGAGAGGAGAGGAGAGAGAGAGAGAGAGAGAGAGAGAGAGAGAGAGAGAGAGAGAGAGAGAGAGAGAGAGAGAGAGAGAGAGAGAGAGAGAGAGAGAGAGAGAGAGAGAGAGAGAGAGAGAGAGAGAGAGAGAGGTAAGAGAGGAAGGGGAGGAGAGATGAAGGGGAGTGGTAAAGAAAGGTGAATAAAGGGAGGGGAGAGGTAAAAAAAGGAGGAAAGTGAGAGGGAAGGGTGAGGCAGTGAGGGAGGGAGGAGGGAGGTAATGGAGGATGGATAAGGAAAGGAGGGAAGGAGGAGAGAGATTAAGTAAGTGAGGGAGGGAGAGAGGAAGGTGAAGGAAGGGAAGGAAGATGGAGAGAAGAGGTACGGGAGAAAGAGCAAATGAAGAGGTTAATGAAGAGGAGAGGAACAGAGGAGAGGTAAGAAAGGGAGTGAGGGAGGGAGGTAGAACAGGTATAGGACGGGAAAGAGGAAATGGAGGAAGGTTAAGGAAAGGAGGGAAGGAAGAAAGAGATCAAATAAGTGAGGGAGGGAGAGAGGAAGGAAGGTGAAGGAAGGGAAGGGAGATGGAGAGAAGAGGTAAGGGAGAGAGAGCAAAGGATGAGGTAAATGAAATGAAAGGAGAGGAGGGGACAGGTAAGTGGAGAGAAACAGAGGAGAGGTAAGCGAATGAGGGAGGGAGAGAGGAAGGTGAATGAAGGGAAGGAAGATGGAGAGAAGAGGTGAAGGAGAGATAGCAAATGAAGAGGAGAGGGTTGGATGGGTAAGGGGAGAGGAACAGAACAGAGGTAAGAGAGGAAGGGAGGGAGGTCGGGCAGGTAATGGTATGAGCTGCCCACCTGATGCTGTGTGACCTGTAGAAGTGGACGGGCGAGTGTGTCATCCAGTTCTTCATCCACAACACCCGCTCCGGCAAGTCACACCGCCACGCGTTGCCGCTCAGCTTGGCCACACACACACACAAACACACACACACACACACACACACACACACACACACACACAGACACAGACACAGACACACAAAAACACACGAAGGAAGGAAAGGAAAAATTTTTTCACACACACACACACACACACACACACACACACACACACACACACACACACACACACACACACACACACACACACACACACACACACACACACACACACACACACACACACACACACACACACACACACGAGGGAAGGAAAGGAAAAAAAAGAGCATTAGAATCATTGAACAAATTTTTCACACACACACACACACACACACACACACACACACACACACACACACACACACACACACACACACACACACACACACACACACACACACACACACACAGACACAGAGACACAAACACACACGAGGGAAGGAAAGGAAAAAAAAGAGCATTAGAATCATTGAACAACACACACACACACACACACACACACACACACACACACACACACACACACACACACACACACACACACACAGACACACACACACACAGACACAGAGATACAAACACACGAGGGAAGGAAAGGAAAAAAAAGAGCATTAGAATCATTGAACAAACTTTCACACACACACACACACACACACACACACACACACACACACACACACACACACACACACACAGACACAGACACACACACACACACACAGACACAGACACACACGAGGGAAGGAAAGGAAAAAAAAGAGCATTAGAATCATTGAACAAATTTTCACACACACACACACACACACACACACACACACACACACACACACACACACACACACACACACACAAAGGAAGGAAAGGAAAAAAAAAAGAGCATTATAATCATTGAACGATTTTTTTCACACATACACTTAAATACACACACACACACACCCACACACGAAAAAAAAAACGACAAGAGAAAGACGAAACTGCATCATACGGTTTTCATACTGACTCAAACACATCCTCTCTCCTCCTCCTCCTCCTCCCGCTCCTCCTCCTGCTATTGCTTCTGTTCCTGCTCTTCCAACACCCTCACGCAAGACACCAAACCATTAGCATCATAAAAAGAATGCGTTTTACACTTCCCCGCACACGCAGGTTACAAGCCCGACAACGTTCACATCACAGCAGGAATGTATTTTATGGCCTGTTAGCGTACGTAAGAAAGAGAAGGGAGAAGAGAGAGTAGAAGAGAGATGCGAAGAGAAGGGAAGCGAAAAGAAAGGAAGAGAAAAGCAAAGAAGATGAGAGGAGAGGAGAAAAGAGAAGAGAAGACAAGGGAAAAGAAGAAAAAAGATGAAATGAGATGAGAGGACAGTGAGAGGAGACGAGGGGAAAGATGAGATGAAAGGAGAGAAGAGAAATAGAAGAGAGAAGAGAGAGAGAGAGAGAGAGAGAGAGAGAGAGAGAGAGAGAGAGAGAGAGAGAGAGAGAGAGAGAGAGAGAGAGAGAGAGAGAGGTTACCCGCCATTCCTATTCATACACTTTATATTTCATTATTCACGGAGGCTAACAAACAACAAAGGAAATAAACAAACAAACGAACAATCAACCGCGTAGAAACAATAGCAAACCCTCTCTCTCTCTCTCATCACATTCACCCTCGATTGAAATAAAAAGCAAAAAAAAAAAAAAAAAAATCGCATGTCCTCATTTGCATAGATATTGAATGTGTTTTGGAGCCAGACAAGGATAGCATCGAGTACATAAGAACATAAGAACATAAGAACGCAGGAGTCTACAATAGGCCGGTACGCCTATACGAATCAGCTCCTTTGACCCTAAGCTCCCGTGTATCTAACCCCACCTAATATCGCTGTCCATGAACTTATCTAGTCTATTTTTGAATGTGACAATTGTATTGGCACTCACCACATGACTGCTAAGCCTATTCCACTCATCCACCACCCTGTTAGTAAACCAATTTTTGCCTATGTCCCTGTTGAATCTGAATTTATCCAGTTTAAACCCATTACTTCGTGTCCTACCCGGTTCTCTTACCAACAAAACCTTATGAATGTCTCCCTTATTAAAGCCCTCCATCCCTTTATAAACCTCGATCATGCCTCCACGCACCCCTCGCCTTTCTAGAGAATGCAAGTTTAAATGTTTGAGTCTTTCCTCGTATGGCAAGTTTCTCAACCCCTGAATCATCTTAGTCATCCTCCTCTGCACCGATTCTAACATTTTGATATCCATTCTATAGTAAGGTGACCAGAACTGAACTGCATAGTCAAGATGAGGTCTAACTAATGCTAAATATAGTTTGAGGAAGACTTCGGGGCTTCTGTTGCTCACGCTCCTTGAAATAAATCCCAGTACCCTATTAGCTCGATTTCTAGCTTGAATGCATTGTGCCCTTGGACGGAGATCAGAGCTCACTAAGACCCCTAAATCTCTCTCGCACCCAGACCTGCTTATGAGAGTGTCATTTAAGCAATAGTTATGTGAGGGGTTGTTCCTACCTACACTCAGAATACTGCACTTCCCAACATTGAACTCCATCTGCCATTTATCCGCCCAGTCATACAATCTGTTGAGTTCAACTTGGAGAATACTAGCGTCTTCTTGTGTGCGTGTGTGTGTGCGTGTGCGTGTGTGTGTGTGTGTGTGTGTGTGTGTTCGTATATTGCGTGTGCGGCGTGAGTGATGTGTCGCTTTTGTGGTCCCGGATCAAAACAAATGATTAGAATAGATTGAAAAAAGTGAAAAAAATGAAATGAAAAAAAATGGAAAAGATACATATAAGAAAGACTAATTGACTGACTCACTCGTTTTATTTTTTTTCGTTTTGTTTTATCTTAAAAAATATTAATAAAAGAAAACAAGGAAAGGAAAAAAAGGAAAAGAAAAATCGTGAAAAGAAAAAAAAGGAAAAGAAAAAAAAGGAAAAGAAAACAAGAAGATAAAAAGGAAAAGAAAAATCGGGAGCAGAAAACAATGCGAAGAAAAAAAACAATGAACAGAAAACAAAACGGAAAAGATGAGAAAAAAGGAAGGATGAAAAAACGGAAATTAAAAAAAAACACGGAAGAGAAGAAACCGGGAAAAGAAAAAAAAGAAAAAAAAACGAAAAAGATAAATGAAATGAAAAAAAAAAAGAGAATCAACAACGAACGCGCACAGGTTGAGGTTTTTGTGGCGTCTCTATTTTTTTTTATTGTGTTTTTTTTTTTTTTACTGTTGAACGATAAACTATAGGCTGCTGGATACACGAGTTTGTTTGTTTTTCTGTTTGGTTTGTTAAGAGAAGAAATAGTAGTTGTTGTTATTTACTTATGAACGAAAAACTTACTTTATTTTTCAACGGTAAATTATAGGCTTAGAACACACGAGTTTGTCTTTTTGTTTTTTGTTTTACTTGTGGAGGATAAACTATATAGGCTTCTGAGTTTTTTTCTTCTGTTTGGTTTATAGAGAAAAGAAATACTAGCTTTTTTTTTTACTTATGAATGGGAAAGAATATTCATCCGGTGGTGAGTGTCGTTAGTTTTGTTATTGTTGTTGTTATTCATTTTCTTTAAATATGCACGAGTTCGTATTGTTTTGCTTTATAGAGAGAAGAAATATTCACATTTTACTTACAAACAAGAAATTTTGCTCCTCTAGTGATGGATATTGTTTGTTTATGTTGTTATTCGTTGTTACATATACAAGAGTTTGTTTAGTTTTTCTGTTTGGTTGATGGAAACGTATTACAAGTCAAACCCGAGAAGTTTCGGGTCCCTGCAGAGTTCGGGATGAATAATTCTGTAGGGACCCAAAACTTCTCGGATTGGACTTGTAATACGTCCCCTAAACCGACCTTTGTAGTGACCCAAAACTTCTCGGATTGGACTTGTAATACGTCCCCTAAACCGACCTTTGTAGTGACCCAAAACTTCTCGGATTGGACTTGTAATACGTCCCCTAAACCGACCTTTGTAGTGACCCAAAACTTCTCGGATTGGACTTGTAATACGTCCCCTAAACCGACCTTTGTAGTGACCCAAAACTTCTCGGATTGGACTTGTAATACGTCCCCTAAACCGACCTTTGTAGTGACCCAAAACTTCTCGGATTGGACTTGTAATACGTCCCCTAAACCGACCTTTGTAGTGACCCAAAACTTCTCGGATTGGACTTGTAATACGTCCCCTAAACCGACCTTTGTAGTGACCCAAAACTTCTCGGATTGGACTTGTAATACGGCCCCTAAACCGACCTTTGTAGTGACCCAAAACTTCTCGGATTGGACTTGTAATACGTCCCCTAAACCGACCTTTGTAGTGACCCAAAACTTCTCGGATTGGACTTGTAATACGTCCCCTAAACCGACCTTTGTAGTGACCCAAAACTTCTCGGATTGGACTTGTAATACGTCCCTAAACCGACCTTTGTAGTGACCCAAAACTTCTCGGATTGGACTTGTAATACGTCCCCTAAACCGACCTTTGTAGTGAACCCAAACTTCTCGGATTGGACTTGTAATACGTCCCCTAAACCGACCTTTGTAGTGACCCAAAACTTCTCGGATTGGACTTGTAATACGTCCCCTAAACCGACCTTTGTAGTGACCCAAAACTTCTCGGATTGGACTTGTAATACGTCCCCTAAACCGACCTTTGTAGTGACCCTCAACTTCTCGTATTGGACTTGTAATACGTCCCCTAAACTGACCTTTGTAGTGACCCTAAACTTCTCGGATTGGACTTGTAATACGTCCCCTAAACCGACCTTTGTAGTGACCCAAAACTTCTCGGATTGGACTTGTAATACGTCCCCTAAACCGACCTTTGTAGTGACCCAAAACTTCTCGGATTGGACTTGTAATACGTCCCCTAAACCGACCTTTGTAGTGACCCAAAACTTCTCGGATTGGACTTGTAATACGTCCCCTAAACCGACCTTTGTAGTGACCCAAAACTTCTCGGATTGGACTTGTAATACGTCCCCTAAACCGACCTTTGTAGTGACCCAAAACTTCTCGGATTGGACTTGTAATACGTCCCCTAAACTGACCTTTGTAGTGACCCGAAACTTCTCGGATTGGACTTGTAATACGTCCCCTAAACCGACCTTTGTAGTGACCCAAAACTTCTCGGATTGGACTTGTAATACGTCCCCTAAACCGACCTTTGTAGTGACCCGAAACTTCTCGGATTGGACTTGTAATGCGGCCCCTAAACCGACCTTTGTAGTGAACCGAAACTTCTCGGATTGGACTTGTAATGCGGCCCTTAAACCGACCTTTGTAGTGAACCGAAACTTCTCGGATTGGACTTGTAATACGGCCCCTAAACCGACCTTTGTAGTGACCCGAAACTTCTCGGATTGGACTTGTAATGCGGCCCCTAAGCCGACCTTTGTAGTGACTCGAAACTTCTCGGATTGGAATTGTAATGCGGCCCCTAAACCGACCTTTGTAGTGACCCAAAACTTCTCGGACTGGAGTTGTTATACGGCCCCTAAACCGACCTTTGTAGTGACCCGAAACTTCTCGGATTGGACTTGTAATGCGGCCCATAGAGAGAAGAAAATTACCACCTGTTTGTTTTACTTATATACGAGAAATAATATTCGTCTGGTGGTGAATGTTGTTAGTTTGTGTTGTTTTTGTCATTCGTTTTTAGACATACACGAGTTTGTTTTGATTTGTTTGATTTATTAAGAGAATAAATACTATGGTCCGTCTTATTTTGTTTACTTATGAATGAAAAATACTATTCGTCTAGTGGTGAGTGTCGGTAGTTTGTGCTGTCATTGTCATTGTTATTCCTTGTTAGAAATGCGAGGTTTTTATTTTTTTGTTATGGTTTATATAGAGAAGAAATATTCGAGTGTTCTCTTTTTTCACTTTTAAAGGAGAAACTTGTCTGTCTGGTGGTGAATGTTATTACTCTGTGTTGTTATTGTTATTTAATTTTAGATATACACGAGGGTTTGATTTTTCTTTCTGCTTCATTTATAAAGAGAAGAAAAATATTAGTTATGTTTCGTTAATTTTACTTATAAACGAGAAATTTTATTCGTCTCGTTTTGGATACTGATGGTGTGTGTTTTTTATTGTTATTCCTTGTTAAATATACACGAGGTTTTGTTTTGTTCTGTTTGGTTTATACAGAAAAGAAATTCGAGTTTTTTTTCTCACTTTTAAGGAGAAACTCGTCTGTCTGGCGGGTGAATGTTGTTACTCTGTGTTGCTATTGTTATTCCTTTTTAGAAACACACGAGTTTGTTTTTCGGTTTGATTTATAAAGAAAAGAAATACTCGATTCTTTTTCTTTCCTTATAAGCGAGAAACGATCGTGTGCGGTGTATGTCGTTAGTCTGTATGATAGTTGTCCCTATTTAGATATACACGAGTCATTAATTTTTGCCTGTTTGATGTATAACTTAGAGAAATATCCAAGTTTTTTTTAACTTTTTGTAGTATTATCGAGCCCTTACATAACTATACGAATTTCTTTCGATTTTCGATTTTTAAAGATGAGAAATACTGGAGTTTTTTTTTTCTTCCGTTTGGCAGATCTTTTGACTAATGTTTCTCCGTTGGCTTGGTTCCTTTCATTCATTTTCCGTGCGGCCGAGACTCAGACGGAAGGTAAGATATTATTATACAGTTGATGAGAGGAGTAGAAAGGCGCGTGCGTGCGTGTGTGTTTTCTTAAGCTCCGCCTCGGTGAACATATTAATAAAACGAATTTGGAAACGAACGAAAGACTAACTCGCTTCTCTTCTCTTTTCGTTTCGTTTCGTCTCGTCCAATCTTTAAAGAAACTGGGAAAAGAAGAAAACGGGGAAAAGAAAATTGAAAAAAAAACGTAAATAAAAAAATGGAAAAGAAAAGAAAAAAACAGGGAAGTGAAAAAAACAGGGAAATAAAAAAAAACAAAGGAAAAAAAATGGGAAAGGGGATAAAAACAGGGAAATAAAAAAAAATAGGGAGAGGAGAAAAATCGGGGAAAAAACACGGAGAAAGAAACAGGGAGAAGAAAAAGACAGGAAAAAAAACAAAGATTGGATAACAAACGGAAAAGAAAAACATGAAAAAACAAGGAAAGGAGAAAAAAACATGGAAAAGACATACACAGGGAAAAAACAGGGAAAAGAAAAAAACACGGAAAAACAGGGAAAGGAGAAAAAAACAGGGAAAATAAAAAAACACGGAAAAAAACAAGGAAAGGAGAAAAAAACAGGGAAAAGAAAAAAACACGGAAAAACAGGGAAAGAAGAAAAAAAACAGGGAAAAAAACACAGGGAAAAACAGGGAAAGGAGAAAAAAACAGGGAAAAGAAAAAAACACGGAAAAACAGGGAAAGGAGAAAAAAACAGGGAAAAGAAAAAAACACGGAAAAAAACAGGGAAAAGAAAAACACGGAAAAACAGGGAAAGGAGAAAAAAACAGAGAAAATAAAAAAAAACACGGAAAAACAGAGAAAGGAGAAAGAAACAGGGAAAATAAAAAAACACGGAAAAAACAGGGAAAAGAAAAACACACTGAAAAACAAGGATAGGAGAAAAAACCAGGAAAATAGAAACACAGGGAAAAACAGGGAAAGGAGAAAGAAATAGGGAAAATAAAAAACACGGAAAAACAGGGAAAGAAGAAAAAACAAGGAAAAGAAAAACACAGGGAAAAACAGGGAAAGGAGAAAAAAAACAGGGAAAAGAAAAAAACTCGGAAAAACAGGGAAAGGAGAAAAAAACAGGGAAAAGAAAAAAACACGGAAAAAAAACAGGGAAAAGAAAAACACAGGGAAAAACAAGGATAGGAGAAAAAACAAGGAAAATAAAAACAAAAGAACAGGGAAAGGAGGGAGAAAAAAGCAGGGAAAATATAAACACAAGGAAAAGAAAAAAAAATCGGGGAAAATAAAACAAACAGGAAAAAGCAAAAAAAGGGAAAATAAAAAAAATGGAAAAAAAAAAGGAAGAAAACCCACATTCGATTCTGATGACTCAAGGAATTTATTTTTTCTTCTCAGTTTGAAAATTTCTTAGACACGGGAAGTATTTTTTTAAGGTCGATTTTTGGTGTTATTTTTTTGTTAATGAAAGCAAGTCCAATTTTTCTTTTGTTATTGTTAAGCTTGTTAGTCGTGAAAGGTAGGTAATTTTTTTATTCTAATTCATTTACTTCGTCTTACCTTGACTTTTTTTATCCTTTATATCTCATTCCTTTCGTAACTTCTTTTATACTTTCTTTGCTTCTTATCTTTTCTTTCTTTACAAATTTTTACACCTTTCCGTAAGTTCATCTAAGTTCTGTGCATCTTATCTTTCATTTCCTCTATTTTTCCATCCTTTCGCAATTTTCTTTGATAATTTCTTCGATTTTTTCGTTTGCTTTCTTTTTTTCCCACTTTTCGTAACCTGATCTAGTTGACTTGCTCCATCTAATCATTCATTTCTTTATTATCTTTTGACACACCATTCGTACCTTTTTTTCTCCTAATTTCTTTCGACATTATTAGTTTTTTGGGTCCTTTTTGCTTTCCTTTCTTGGGGTCCTTTTTGGGTACCTTTCGGGTCCTGGCTTTGGCGGTAGTGGGTCTGTTATTAATTTGATGATGGTGATGATGATGATGAAGAAGAGAAGGAGGTGGAGGAAGAGGAAGAGGAGGAAGAGGATGAGGAAGAGGAAGAATACGAATAGGAGGAAGATTAAGAGGAAGAGGAAGAAGAAGAGAAAGAAAATGAGAGAAAATAAGAGAAAGAATAAGAATAAAAAAAAAGGAAGAAAAGGAAGAAGAATAGAAAGAAGAAAAGAAAGAAGAAGAGAAAGAAGAAGATAAAGAAAAATAGAAAGAAAAAGAGAAGAAAGAAGAAAAAGAAGAAAATAAATGAGAAGAGAAAGGAGAATAGGAAGAAGAAGAGAAAGAAGAAGAGAAAGAAGAAGAGAAAGGAAAAGAAAAAGTAGAAGAAGAAGAAGAAGATAAAGAAGAAGAGAAAGAAGAGATAGAAGAAGAGAAAGGAGAAGAGGAAGAAGAAGAGAAAGAAGAAGAGGAAGAAGAAGAGAGGAAGAAGAAGAGAGAAAGAAGAAGAGAAAGGAGAAGAGAAAAGAGAAGAGAAAGAAGAAGAGAAAGAAGAAGAGAAAGGAGAAGAGAAAGAAGAAGAGAAAGGAGAAGAGAAAGGAGAAGAGGAAGGAGAAGACGAAGAAGAAGAGAAAGAAGAGAAAGAAGAAGAGAAAGGAGCAGAGGAAGGAGAAGACGAAGAAGAAGAGAAAGAAGAAGAGAAAGGAGAAGAGAAAGAAGAAGAGAAAGGAGAAGAGAAAGGAGAAGAGGAAGGAGAAGAGATAGAAAAAGAAAAAGAAGAAGAGAAAGAAGAAGAGGAAGGAGAAGACGAAGAAGAGAAAGAAGAGAAAGAAGAAGAGAAAGGAGAAGAGGAAGGGGAAGACGAAGAAGAAGAGAAAGAAGAGAAAGAAGAAGAGAAAGGAGAAGAGAAAGGAGAAGACGAAGAAGAAGAGAAAGAAGAGGAGAAAAGAAGAAGAGAAAAAAGAAGAGAAAAAAGAAAAAAAAGAAGAGAAGGAAGAAAAAAAATGGAAAGGAGAGGAAAAAGAAGTGAAAAAAATAAGTGAAAAAGATGAGAAAAAAGAAGAGAAAAAAGAAGAGAAAAAAGAAGAGAAAGAAGAGAAAAAAAAACAGAAGAAGAGAGAGAAGCAGAGAGAGAAGAAGGGAAAGAAGAAGAGAAGAAATAAGAGAAAAAGAGAAAAAGAATAAAGAAGAGAAAAAAAGTAGAGGAGGAGGAATAATAAGAAAAAGAATAAGAGGAAGAAGAGGAGGATGGTGGTGGTGGTGGTGGTGGTTGTGGTGATGATTTTGGTGGTGGTGATGAGGCTTAATTAGGAACGGCATTCCACCACCACCACCACCACCACCACAATAATTATCGCCAGGTAATTAGGAGGTGAATTGTGGCTGAATCAAAAGACAGGTGTGCTAATTAACGTCTAAATATACCTGCCTTATCTTGCCTTATGATTACTTTCTCTCTCACTTTCTCTCACTTTCACTTTCTCTTCCTTTATTCTTTTTTCTGTCACTCAGTTTTTCATTTTCTCTTTTTTTTCTTCCTTTCACGATCCTTTTCTTTTTCTCTGTTTTCTTATCTCTTTCATTTTTTTTTTCTATCGTGTTTTTCTTTCTATTTTTCTCTAATTTTTGCTTTCCCTTTATTTTTCCATCACTTTCATTTTCTCTCATTTTCTCCTTTCTTCTTTTCTTTCTCTTTCTTTTTTATTCATCCCTTTCATTTTCACTTCTATTTTTGTTTTGTTTTGTTTTTTGGTGTTTTTTTCATTCTCTTTATTTTAGATCACTTTCATTTTTACTTTTCACTTTCTTTTTTTCTATTTCTTTTCCTTTCCTTATCTCTCTCTCTCTCTCTCTCTCTCTCTCTCTCTCTCTCTTCGTTGGTCGAGTTTTAATCCTCATAGGGACAGGAAAATATGTTGATGGTAAATAAGGAGGAGGAGGAGGAGGATAAGGAGGAGGAGGAGGAGGAAGAGGAAGAGGAGGAGGAGGAGGAGGAGGAGGAGGAGGGTTTTCATGTATGTGACTTTTCCTTTTCCTTTTTCTCCTTTTTTTTTTTTTGTTTGAAGTGTTGCAATTTTTGATTCGTATTTTTTTTCCATATTTTTCTTGTGTATTGCTGAGTCCTTGTTCTTCTCTTCCTCGTTTTCTACCTTCTCCTCCTCTTCCTCTTCTGCCTGTTTTTTTTTCTCGTTTTGCAACACCTCTCATTTCTCTTCTTATTCCTCGTCCACTTATACTTTCTTCTATTTTTCATTCTCCTTCTCCTCTTCGTCCTTCTCCTCCTCATTATCTTCCAACTCCTCCGTCCACACCTCTAGTTCCTCTTTTTTCTCCTATTCCACTTCTTTCTTCTCCATCGCTTCTTCTTCCTTCTTCTTCTCCTTCATTTATTCATCATCTTTGTTCTCGTAACACTATTTTAATCCCTCTTCGTCTTCCATCACCTCCTCCTCCTCCTCCTCCTCCTCCTCATCTCCCTTCTCATTACGCGGCTAGACTTGGAAGACTTCTTAGTGAGCAGGTGTCACTTTTCAGAGCATAAAAAACAGCGAGCCCCGACAGAGAACGTCACGTAAACAATCAAAGGACCACCAGCCAATCCCACCTTGACCATATAAGCGCGTGTTATGTAAACGCCCGCAGCATTCGAAATAAATTCACAGACCTGGAGGAACTTGCTGCAACGGAAAACTTCCACATTATCGCCGTCGCGGAGTCATGCTTAAATACAAATAACAGAAATTCTATTGCGGAATTTAGCTTACCCGGGTATTCAATTTTTTTTGCGACAGAGAAAACAGAGTTGGTGGTGGCGTCGTCTTATATATTCGTGCTGGTTTAAATCCACGTGTTATCAAAGTCGAAAGAATAAATAATATAGACACCGTTTTCGTAGAAATTAAAAACCGTTCAAGTAAATTAGTTATTGGCATTTTTTATAGACCTCCAAACCAAGCAATGCAAATAGACAGAAAACTGTTCGAACAAATTTCTAACATGCAATCAATCTGAAGCTGTAATTATGGGAGACTTTGACTTACCATTTAAGAGTTGGGGAGACACATTAAATATACACTCGGGTCACGATCTATACAGTAACTTATAAGAAAGTGCGCTTTATCAGCATGTGCATAAACCAACTCGCGAAAATAACATCCTCGATCTAGTTCTTACAACTAAAGAAAGCCTAGTTAAGGATCTCAATGTTGGTACAGATGCGATCATCGAATGATTTCGTTTTAGATAAAAATCAAAGAGAACATGAAGACGAGTGAAGAAAGAATACCTGATTACCGACGTGCGGATTTTGACAAACTAAGAAATTTAGTAGCGAATGCAGACTGGAGCGAAATTTCTGCAGCCTCAGATATAAATAAAGCTTGGGAAACATTCACAGAAACTTTAAGTAGAGCCGTGAATTTATGCGTACCATTCCGTAAAAGACGACCAGCAGCCAACTGGAAGCCTAAGTGGCGGAACAATCAACTCAAACGCCAAATTGAGAATTAAAATCGAGCGCGTCGCAAATACTTGATTACAAATAATGAAACAGACAAAACTGAATTCCAAAGATTACGCCGAGAAACAAAAAGAATCATACGTCTCAATAAAAGAAACCTAGAGCTTCATATTGCAAGCGCAAGAAAAACAAATCCTAAAGAATTTTTTGCTTACATAGAAACAAAAAGGTTCTCACCCCCAGTATTGGCCCAATATCAACTGTAAATGGCGAATCCACGAAAGTGATAAAGAAATCGCTAACATATTGAATGATTTTTTTGCCTCCGTTTTTACAGAAGATATCTTATCCGAAAGGCAACCGGAAGCCCCAAGATATATTGATGACACATCCTTGAGTATTATTAGCGACATTGTAGAAAGTGATTTAGTACAAAATATCGATAATATTAAAGTAAAAAAAAAGCCCGGCCCAGATAAAATATCCCCGCGTATTCTTTAAGAGGCAAAACATCAGATCAGCAAGCCCCTCTTGAACATATTCTCAAAGTCACTAAACACAGGAAAAGTACCACTAGAATGGAAACTCGCTAACGTAACTCCTATCTTTAAAAAAGGCGACAAGTCCCAACCAGGTAATTATCGACCGATCAGTCTAACGTAAATCGTGTGCAAAATTTTAGAGACAATCATTCGCGAAAAAATAGATTTTTTTTTTTTTAAGATAACAGACTAATTAAGGATTCGCAAATGGTTTTCGAAACAAACGTTCCTGTTTGACTTACCTTCTCGATTTCTTCAACTACATCTTTCATGTGTCCGATGAAAGTCAATCAGTAGACATTGTATATTTGGACTTTCAGAAAACATTTGACAAAGTCCCTCACAACCGTCTCCTTAGTAAATTGCAAACTCACGGTATAACCGGTAATATTCATAAGTGGCTCAGAGACTTGCTTACCGACCGTAAACAGAGAGTTGTTATGAATGGTATAGCTAATTTTACGCCTGTTTCAAAGCCGCTGGTGTGTGCGTTACCTAATCTACAGAGAGACTGTAAAAGAGGTTGAAGTGAATTCGTTCCATATTCCTAAACGTCTCGGGTCAGATTAGGACTATTTCCCAAGCCCACAGAGAAGATTAACTGGGTTTTCACGGGGGTGTCCCGTTGAGGGTGCAGAGGTCGTGTATGACAGTCACCGGTGTAACGGGCTTGTCGGGGGGCGTTTAAAGGGTGTTGATTAAGACTTCAGCTTCCTTAAGGCGAATTATATTCGTAGCCTTTATGTACAAGATGCGACCGAGCGAGAGCGACTGTCGTTGTGTGTCAGTCGGACTCTCGTGAAGGAGTCGCGAGTTACAGGTTGGAAAATAATTGTTACAATTGGTCACGTATGTCAAGGTGACCTCCACGCACCATCGGAGTGCGAAGTATACAAAACTGAGACGGTAAACACTGACGGACGACATTCCTATAAGGTGGCGTGATCTATCTGTCGTGGGTTTTTTCCATTGACAATTGTATGCCTAATTCGTGGTGATATTAAATAATAATAATATATTGATATCCTACTATAACACTGCTCGGTCACCTACCAGTGATCGCGACCTCGCGATATATAAAAATCGAAAAAGCAGTCGAGTTACCATGAACATACATAGTGGGAGTTTGTCAAGCAGACTGCCTATGACACAATTACATTAAAACACTGGCTATGTAAGAACAGATGTGGAATTATAATATAAATAGGGAGAGGGAAACCACAACGTGTGTGACATGAAACATAAGAAACCTCTCAAAAGATAAATATAAGGACACATGTATAAGAAACTATCAACTGGCATAGTTACAGACAATGAAACGTTGGTCTAGCTCCTAAAAAAAAATACAGTAGTGAAACACAGTACAATGCTAAGTATAGGAGCAGATGTTGATAGCTGTAAATATGAACCAATAAACGGAACGTGTAGGAATGAATAGTTGCATTGAAACCCTAAAAAGGCAAGAAAGAATGGCTAGCAAGGTGCCTGTATAGACGTAATAGAAGTTAAGGTTATAATGGAATGCCCTAATGATATGGGTATATTGAAAGAATAACTATATAAACAAAGTGGTATGTTAAGTGAGTATACCATTGAAGCTCACGTTGTCTCTCGAGCGGTGAAAAGAAAACGGAGGCAGGGCACACTGATGAAGATTAACTTTGATAAGGGAACCCACACTATACTCAATAGACTCGCTAGCAAACAATAAGAAAGAATCAATATCGTATGCGAATGAACGTTACTCTCACAATTATGACTGAATAACAGTGTTAGGAACACAGAAATAAAAAATTCGTGCCCCTGTACGGACAATAATGAAAATAAGCCGAGTCGGCATATTTGGACAAGAAGGGAATATCCACAAATACCAAGATTAATCAGCTGATGTAGTGGAGAGGGCGACGGCTTGTGATGCCCTGGGTTACGTGCAGTCGTTGTAGGCGCGTCAGGAAACCTCGGCCGCGGCCACAGCGGCGGTGAGAGGTGAGGGATGGGCTGAGATCGGAGGACTCGCAATGGAGGTTGAAAAACTGCTGACCCAGCAATTTGAGCGGCCGCGGATGCGGCGGCTGGGAGCCGGTACACTGCCGCCAGACGTATGATGGCCGCGTCGTCCTTGTTATAGTAAGAGATGGGCGGCTGTGGCAGATAAGACGACTTGGGTGTGTAACCTCTTGAGAAGACGCCTTGCAAGAAACGGTAGTGGGAACAGCTTGCAGTCACCGGGAGATGGCCGCGGGGACCCTTGCTGACTGTTTGCCGGAAGAGGTTTGGGCCGATGCTCCCGGCAGCGGCGGTGGTGCCGCCAGCTGTGGAGCGAGGGGCATGCGGGGTGTCCCAAGGTCAGCGGTGCGTGCCTCCTCGTTGCAGGTGTGAATACTTCTGCCGTATCGTGGAGTGGCTTGCAGGGTTCGTAGCAGTGCAGTGAAGCGGGGGAGCGGCTTGTAGATTATGGCCCTCGCTATCGGCTGCGTAGGCCTGTGGGTGTGCTCGGGGCTTGTAGGCTTGACGCCTGTAGAGTTGCTTGAAGCTGGTGTGCTCGAGGCTTGTAGGCTGGACGCCTGTAGAGTTGCTTGTAGCTGGTATGCTCGAGGCTTGTAGGCTGGACGCCTGTAGAGTTGCTTATAGCTGATGTGCTCGAGGCTTGTAGGCTGGACGCCTGTAGAGTTGCTTGTAGCCGGTGTGTTCGAGGCTTGTAGGCTGGACGCCTGTAGAGTTGCTTATAGCTGGTGTGCTCGAGGCTTGTAGATGGCGCCTTGTGAGTTGCACGTTGGTGGCGACTTGTGAGATGCTTGTAGCTGGCGCCTTGTGAGTTGCACGTAGGTGGCGACTTGTGAGATGCTTGTAGCTGGCGCCTTGTGAGTTGCACGTAGGTGGCGACTTGTGAGATGCTTGTAGCTGGCGCCTTGTGAGTTGCACGTAGGTGGCGACTTGTGAGATGCTTGTAGCTGGCGCCTTGTGAGTTGCACGTAGGTGGCGACTTGTGAGATGCTTGTAGCTGGCGCCTTGTGAGTTACACGTAGGTGGCGACTTGTGAGATGCTTGTAGCTGGCGCCTGGTGCGTTGCCGCGGACGGCAGGTGCGTTGACTCCTTCTTCCCTTGTACGCCTGTCCCCGGAGTTTGTTGGTGAGTTCTCGTGGCTTGGAGGAGAACGAGGTAGCGAAGGCACAGGCGCGGGTGACCGCTGCCAACCAAATGTAACGGGCTTGTCGGGGGGCGTTTAAAGGGTGTTGATTAAGACTTCAGCTTCCTTAAGGCGAATTATATTCGTAGCCTTTATGTACAAGAAGCGACGGAGCGAGAGCGACTGTCGTTGTGTGTCAGTCGGACTCTCGTGAAGGAGTGGCGAGTTACAGGTTGGAAAATAATTGTTACAATTGGTCACGTATGTCAAGGTGACCTCCACGCACCATCGGAGTGCGAAGTATACAAAACTGAGACGGTAAACACTGACGGACGACATTCCTATAAGGTGGCGTGATCTATCTGTCGTGGGTTTTTTCCATTGACAATTGTATGCCTAATTCGTGGTGATATTAAATAATAATAATACATTGATATCCTACTATAACACCGGGATCACGAAACAGTCCGTGAAAACCCTGAAACTTCTACGAGAGGCTTTTAAACAGGCGAACCGAGGCGCCGACGGGTTAAGGATACGTGCCGTGCAGCCTTACTGACCCTTCCCAGCAGCACTGTGTGTGTGTGTCTGTTTACAGCTGACGGTGTGTGTGTGTGTGTGTGTGTGTCATTGTGTGTTCTAATCTCTATGCCTACCCATTTCCCTGCAGTGTAGATATAATTACACATTTCGGAGAGTAGAAACCAGTTCGGACTCCCAACGCTTTACAGCTGTTTTCACATATTCGGTTCCGTATTCAACTGTTCCAATGACTGCCCCGAGGTGTCTTTCGCCAGTCACTGACAGTTTCACGTTACTGCTTTGGAATGCTGTTTTGGCCCGATCGTATGCCTCTGGTTTTACAATCACCACAGACTTAGTGGCGTTGGGACGGTAATCTATTTTAGGGCCGTGTTCATTGACGAGGTCCCACCATTTCCTGAGGTCTGCAGACTTTCCTACCCCTGTGAGGTCATCCGCATACGTCACCTGTTTGACGTTGGTGTTTTCATGGCGGATGATGTCCTGCAGCTTCGTCATTCCCAGGGCAAACATTGCCATGGCCACTGGGTCGCCCTGGGTGGTGCCCTCTGAGGATTACTACTACTACTACTACTACTACTACTATTACTACTAATATTACTACTATTATTACTACTACTACTTCTACTACTACTACTACTACTACTACTACTACTACTACTACTACTACTACTACTACTACTATTACAATTACTACTACTACTACTACTACTACTACTACTACTACTACTACTTTTTTTTTACGGGCCTCCATCTATTAGAGTTGCGTTGTGAGCGGTATATTTTCTCATATCCTTTCACAAAGCAATTCATTGGCCCCACCCCGCCAATGACTGTGGCCGACAACCATCTTTATTTAATATTACAAACTTTACTAAACATTTTATTTTTAAGCTAACAGAGCTTGTGGTTGATACGACTATCAACCACCGTCGCCTCAAAGTCCAGGTCAGCAATGCGGGTGGTTTTGGGTGCAGGTGACCTGGTTCCTCTCAGGCAGACCAAGGCTGACCTCAGGAGGGAGAAGGACAGCCTGCATCTCATCCAGGCGACCACACTGCTTCTTGGCTGTTGTTTCTTATCCGCCAGTGTTTCGGCGAGTCTTGCGTAGAAGCTCTGCGCCCTTGGTACCATCCCTCCTGCCGTCGTGAATACTACCGGGGTGAAGGAGCCCTGGTCCACATTCTGTATTATTTCTTCATATGCTCTGTTCTTCTCTTGTTCGTTTCTTCTGTGGGCTGCATCAAGGGTCAGGTCTCTGTGGCAATGGGCCATAGGATCAAAGATCCTTATATCAAAGTATGCCCTTTGTCCACGAGTCCAAAACCCTCTGGCGCTAACATCCACTCGTGCTTCGTTCGAAACATTAGCGGTGCGTCTGGCGAGGTGTTCGCCTTGCAGAGGGAGCAGCATGGGTTCCACAGTCACGTCGTGGCAGACTTCTTTCAGCATCTGAGCTGTTACGTCTCTTACTTCATCATGTCTCATGCAGACGTATGTCTGGTATGTCTGGTATGGCCAGCCATACCTGAGGGCAAGGGCATCAGTAAATTCTTTTTTGTTTAAGTTGAAGCCTTTTGCCCTGATAGGTAGTGTGGTTAGCCAGTTTGAAGCGCCCACTTCCTGTGCAATATCTGTCCTCCTCCTTGTGTCTTCTGGGAGTTCTCTCATTAGGTCACTCAGAGTGTCTCTGTTTTCCTTCTCTGTTTATGGAGATTTCATTCCTTAGTGACCTAATATCTTGAGGGTTGTCTTCACCCCTTTCATTTTGATTGATAATATATCCGGTCAAGGAGGCTGTGATTCGGATTGAGTTCCCGAATTCAGACTCAGCCAGATTTTGCGGGTTGGTGATGCCGAGCCCACCCATTCTTGGCGGCAACTCCAGCAATCTTCTCTCCTGGTCACTGGGACATCTCCCATTTGCTATCGCCGGTATGAAGGTGTTTCTGATAGCATCTTCCAGAGGTTTTAGTAACGGAGCAACATCAGGAACTGTCCTCATGAGGTAGTTCCATTTATGCTTGACACCGTACGTAAATGCTGCGTAGGCTGCCTGCGGTTCTGTTTTGGCGATCTCGCTCAGTCTCTGCAGTTCGGACTCCCAGCGCTTTACAGCCGTTTTCACATATTCGGTTCTGTACTCAGCTGTTCCAATGGCTGCCCCGAGGTGTCTTTCTCCAGTCACTGACAGTTTCACGTTACTGCCCTGGAATGCTGTTTTGGCCCGATCGTATGCCTCTGGTTTTACAATCACCACAGACTTCGTGGCGTTGGGATGGTACCCTATTTTAGGGCCATGTTCATTGACGAGGTCCCACCATTTCCTGAGGTCTGCAGACTTTCCTACCCCGGTGAGGTCATCCGCATACGCCACCTGTTTGACGTTGGTGTTTTCATGGCGGATGATGTCCTGCAGCTTCATCATTTCCATGGCAAACATTGCCATGGCCACTGGGTCCCCTTGGGTGGTGCCCTCTGAGGATTGTATGGCCACCGGGTCTCCAAGTCGTTGGTTATTATGACTGCTGATGAACAGTCTGGCAGGTTCCTTGTATGTATTTTCAATATATTGGGCGAATATAGGGCACTTGATTTTGATGTTGTGCAGTGCTGTCTCCCTATTGATGTTGTTGAACGCATTTGCAGCGTCCACCATCAGCACCGCCTCGCATTCTGGGTCTTCGAACATTCTCCTGACAGCGTGAATGACCGCTTCACATCCAGCCTGCTGACCCGCACACACTTGGAGGTTTCCCACCGCCTTCCTCACGTCGTCCTTCACCACCTCCATGACAGCCTTGCCTATGATCCTCCTGAGCACCTCCCCTATCCCGATGGGGCGACAGCCTGGTTTTTTATCCAGCGGGATGAGCCGGCAGGCCATCAAAGGCTCGAGGTGTTGGCAATTCTCTGACGCCAATTTTCTTGCTAGGGCGGCTATTGCGTCGCGAAGATCCACAGCTGGATTACCAAAGATGTTCTTACTGAGGAGGTGTTTCCACCCCTTGGCATCCAAGCCTGATGGTCCAGCCGCTCCCTGCGTGTGAAGGGCGTGCTTCCAGATCACGTCACCGCTAATATGGTCGAAGACAACTCGATGCGGTGGGGTGTAGTCTCCAAGGAACTTCATTTCTGGGTGTGGAGGTCTAGCATCTGGATGCTTGTCCTTGAGGATCTGGCGTGTCTCTTCCGTCATGGGAAGGACTCCCGCTGCCTCATCTTCTATTGACAGTGATCTAGTTGCCATGGCCACTTTGCCTTGTCTCATCTTGTCAGCAAAGTTTCTAGCCCTGTCGTTACTGTCCTTCTTGCGACTGTTACGTCTGCCTAGTCTCTCCTGCAGTGTTTTAGCCTCGTCAAGTAGCTTCCGGACGTCCCCTTTCCTCCACAGCTCCATTCTTCTTTGTACCGCCTTCACGTCCTCAGATTGTTTCGACTTTTTGTGAGTCCGTTGGCATATGAGGTGCGGTAGTATGGCCAGAATCTTTAAAGCGTAGGGGGCGATTTGCGTGGAGTTGTTGTACGCTCTAATGAGGTAGGTTTTCTCCTCTATCAAGGTTTTGGTGGCGTTACATCTCGGGGCCTCAAATACGTTACTGGGAGAAAACGTTACCACATGATTATAAGTATCCTCGAGTGTCCACCTCTGCCAGAAGCGGAGCTCGGGCGAGGCGTCCTCACCTTGGTCACCCTGCCCTTGTCTCTCGCCACCTGCACCCCTCTCCACCTGATCATCTCCAGTGCCTTCATTGGCCTGTCCACCCAGCACCACTTGTGGTTGCTCCCCAGTTTCCACATCCTGCCGTTGATTGTTTGGGTTTCGACAATCTCCACCTCTCTTACAGTTCACACAGGGCTGGCCTCGTCTTACGCACGAGCATTGAACACAGTTTTGATTTCGAGACGAACAAATGCAACATTGAGGGGGCTCCATTTCGGTGCCATTATGCATGCTAGTGTATCTTAGTTGCTATTTGTGGTGATGAATAGAGCAATAGTAGTAGACCCCACTTTTACTCTTGTCTCCCCCTATATACCTACACACAGACATACACTTACATATGCTTACTCTACCTTTACGGTAATATTAGAATGATTGTTTATTTTTCCACTACCATTGCTCCTCGCCAACACTTTACAATTTTACTAATGCACCTGACCCTACACATTAAAGTTGAGTAGTAGTAGTAGTAGTGATATCATTACCAGCAGTTCGCCGAGTCAGATACTCTGTATTTTATGGCCCTCAGGCGGGGGTGGGAAGTTACTGGGCAGCGGGGAGGGGTTAGCAGGGACCCGGGAAGTGAGGGGATGTGCGTGGGTAGCGTTAGGGGGGGGGGGGGGGGTTAGGGGCTGTTACTGTTTGCCCTCGGTCTTGAAAACTGACCCACCTCCGCCCATCCCGACACGCCTGCCAGAACTCACCACTCCCTTATGAATCACTGACATTTAATCTATTTGACATACTGAGAAAATATATTGGATGATGTACATGGAAAAACTATAACTTGCTCTCTCTTCTCTCTCCCTCTCTCTCTCCCCTCTCTACTCTCACTCCCCCTCCCCCTCCTCCTCTACCACTCTCCCCCCTCTTCTCCACTCTCTTTCCCTCCTTTCCCCTCTCTCCCTCTTTCCCTCCCTCTTTCCCTCAGCTCTGCCTTCCAATTTTCCACCGTCCGTCCGTCCGTCACAGAGTCGAGCGTCGCTCACAAGCACCGAGGGGACGTGGGCCACTTGACCCAATATTTATCGTTACACCGATGTTTCTAACACTGCCGGCCAGCACACGGCCTCTCTCAAAAGCAGTAATTCGTAATTAACACCTGCATCGTCAATGGCACCAGATTGCACTATATTTCGTTACGTTCACTGCACGTTCACGCGTACGAAGGTATACATTCCAAGGCGGTATCGGCTATAGGACCTAACTTATGACGCAAAACAAAGGAGCTAATCACAGCACGTCCTCTCCCTACGCTACTACCTACTACTACTACTACTACTACTACTACTACTATTACAATTACTACTACTACTACTACTACTAATAATAATAATAATAATAATAATAATAATAATAATAATAATAATATTACTACTAATATTACTACTACTACTTCTACTACTACTACTAATAATAATAATAACAATACTTTTTTTTTTCACAACAAAGGAAGCAGCTCATGGGCACAAAAAAGAAACAATAATAAAAAATAAAAAAAAGCCCGCAAGTCGCTGCTCCTAAAAAAGAATCAAAAGAGGTGGCCGAAAGAGAGGTCAATTTCGGGAGGAGAGGTGTCCTGATACCCTTCTCTTGAAAGAGTTCAAGTCGTAGGCAGGAGGAAATACAGATGAAGGAAGATTGTTCCAGAGTTTACCAGCGTGAGGGATGAAAGAGTAAAGATGCTGGTTAACTCTTGCATTAGGGGTTTGGACAGTATAGGGATGAGCATGAGTAGAAAGTCGTGTGCAGCGGGGCCGCGGGAGGGGGGGGAGGCATGCAGTTAGCAAGTTCAGTAGAGCAGTCAGCGTGGAAATATCGATAGAAGATAGAAAGAGAGGCAACATCGCGACGGAATTTAAGAGGTAGAAGACTATCAGTAGAAGGAGGAGAGCTAACGAGATGAAGAGCTTTAGACTCCACTCTGTCCAGAAGAGCTGTGTGAGTGGAGCCCCCCCACACGTGAGATGCATACTCCATACGAGGGCGGACAAGGCCCCTGTATATGGATAGCAACTGCGCGGGGGAGAAGAACTGGCGGAGACGATACAGAACGCCCAACCTCGAGGAAGCTGATTTAGCGAGAGATGTGAAGTTTCCAGTTGAGATTTTGAGTAAAGGATAGACCGAGGATGTTTAGTGTTGAAGATGGTGATAGCTGAGTGTTGTCGAAGAATAGAGGATAGGTGTTTGGAAGATTGTGTCGAGTTGATAGGTGGAAAAATTGAGTTTTTGAGACATTGAAGGACACAAGGTTCCTTCTGCCTCAATCGGAAATGATAGCAACTACTACTACTTCTACTACTACTACTACTACTACTACAACTACTACTACTATTACTACTAATATTACTACTACTACTACTACTACTACTACTACTACTACTACTACTACTACTACTACTACTATTACTACTACTACTACTACTACTACTACTACTACTACTACTACTACTACTACTACTACTACTACTACTACTACTACTACTACTACTACTACTACTATTACTACTACTATTACTACTACTTCTTCAACTTTTTCTACTACTACTACTACTAATAATAATAATAATAATAATAATAATAATAATAATAATAATAATAATAATAATATGACTACTACTATTACTACTACTACTTCTACTACTACTACTACTATTACTAATAATAATAATAATAATAATAATAATAATAATAATAATAATAATAATAATAATAATAATAATATGACTACTACTACTACTACTACTACTACTACTACTACTACTACTACTACTACTACTAATAATAATAATAATAATAATAATAATAATAATAATAATAATCTGACTACTACTACTACTACTTCTACTACTACTACTACTACTACTACTACTACTACTACTACTACTACTACTACTACTATACAACATAAATGATACCTCCACCCATGTTTATTCTCCCGACACATAATCATGGAGGGCCCCATAGCTTGGAGGTCATTAGCCCCATCTCTGTTCGCTAATGACTGTGACTACTATTACTACTAATATGACTACTACTACTACTACTACTACTACTACTACTACTACTACTACTACTACTACTACTACTACTACTACTACTACTATTACTCGAGTCGGTTCAGCCAAGTCTGAGGTGTTCCGTTATCGTGCGCTTGCAACCTGCTGTCCCACGGCGTGTCCGATTTGATGGATAAATAATATATTATGGCAGCCTATGGATAAGAAATGGGTGTCAGTGTCGACGATATACTGGGAATAATTTTATTAATACCGACACATATTATATATATATATATATATATATATATATATATATATATATATATATATATATATATATATATATATATATATATATATATATATATATATATATATATATATATATATATATATATATATATATATATATATATATATATATATATATATATATATATATATATATATATATATATATATATATATATATATATATATATATATATATATATATATATATATATATATATATATATATATATATATATATATATATAGTAATAATAACTATCACCCAACATGAGGAGTGTGTGTGTGTGTGTGTGTGTGTGTGTGTGTGTGTGTGTGTGTGTGTGTGTGCGTGTGTGTGCGTGTGTGTGTGTGTGTGTGTGTGTGCGTGTGTGTGTGTGTGGGGGGGGTATAAGTATTGCTTTCATAATGTACACATACAAAACAGGTTTACATGACAAACGAGATGGAGTGCACATCAGTCTTACTTACATAAACAGAGAGAGAGAGGGGGGGGGGAGAGAGAGAGAGAGAGAGAGAGAGAGAGAGAGAGAGAGAGAGAGAGAGAGAGAGAGAGAGAGAGAGAGAGAGAGAGAGAGAGAGAGAGAGAGAGAGAGAGAGATTTACATAGAATTACATAGAAAATCATACCACACAGACCACATGGTCCAGACTAGGTGGTCTGTCCTTAAACCTAAGTGATTTTACATTTATTAGAAGGCTCCTAAACGTTGCATTTCTAATCTAGTTGATATTAAGTTGAAGGAAGTGACGGTCGAGCTTTTTTTTGAAGGAGTCCATCGTGTTACTCTGTACCACTGATGGTGGGAGCTTATTACATTCTCGCACTACAACGTTGGTGAAGAAAAATTTGGTGCAGTCTGAATTTACTTGTTTACATCTGAGTTTTACGCCATTGTCCCTCGTACGCAAAGTGTCATCGATCATAAACAATGTTGATCTGTACATTCGTGAAACCATTAAGTATTTTAAAACATTCGATCAGTTTTCCTCGGAGGCGACGTTTCTCAAGAGAGAACATGTTAAGGGTGGAAAGCATTTCTTCGTAGGATTTGTTGCCCAAGGAAGGGATCATTTTCGTTGCCCGACGCTGAACACCTTCTAATGTAGCAATATCCTTTGCATGGTGGGGAGACCAAAACTGTACCGCATATTCCAAGTGGGGTCTGACTAAACTATTGTAGAGCGGAAGTATTACATCTTTATTCTTGAATAAAAAGTTTCTTTTAATGAAGCCCAACATTCTGTTCGCTTTATTTGCTGCATCGATGCACTGATGTGAGAATTTGAGGTTTGACGCGATTTTGACCCCCAAGTCCTTGACGCATTAAACGCTTTTGAGTTTAACGTCGCGCATTTCGTAATCGAACTTCTTATTCCTCGTTCCAACTTGAAGGTCCTGGCACTTGTCTACGTTAAAGGGCATCTCCCATCTATCCGACCAAGCTGAAATTTTGTGCAAATCCTCTTGGAGGTTTTGCCTGTTTTCGTCAGTGAGAACCGAGTTACCAATCTTTGTGTCGTCTGCAAATTTACTAATGCGGTTATTGAGTCCAACATCCACGTCGTTGATGTAAATAATGAAGAGCACTGGGCCAAGAACCGAGCCCTGAGGGACGCCACTAGTGACCGGCGCCCACTCTGAGTTAAATCCGTCAATCACTACTCTTTGTTGTCTGTTGCGATTTAATTTGTAAAGTAATTTATGATGTGGGACTTTATCAAACGCTTTCAAGAAACCAAGATAGACTACGTCCAGTGATTTGGTTACGTCATAAACAGTGAAGAGGTCGTTATAAAAGGTTAATAGGTTTGATAGGCAGGATCTTTTGTTTCGGAAGCCATGTTGTGAGTCCCCAATTAATGAGTGGCTTTCAAGGTAACTCACAATTTTGTCTCTAATTATGCCCTCAAGTAGCTTACCTACAACCGAAGTTAGACTAATGGGGCTATAATTACCTGGTACTTTTTTGTCTCCTTTCTTAAATATCGGTGTCACGTTAGCCTTTTTCCAATCTGAAGGAACGATGCCTTGTCGCAAGAACATATTGAATACGGTTGTGAGGGAGGAGAGTATTTCGCTCTTTGTTTCTTTGAGCAGAGTTGGATATACTTTGTCATGTCCAGGACTTTTATTTGTTTTAAGTGATTTGAGGACTTTAAGGACTTCATCGGGTTTTATTTCAAAGTTAGGCAATGCATGCTCGGGATTTACATTAGTACTGGTGTTGGTGGTAGCGGGAGGAAGACTGTCAGTATTGAACACCGAGGAAAAGTAATTGTTCAATAGGTTTGCAACGTGTTGGCTGTTAGTCACTAGTGCATCGTCGCTGTTTGTAAAGGGTCCAATTCCACTTCTGATCGCCTTTATGTTGTTTATGTAACTGAAGAAGGATTTCGGATTATTTTTACAGTTGGCTGCAATAGTTTCTTCATATCTGCGCTTTGCCTGACGTACTAATCTGTTTACTCGTCGCCTGGCATCATTATAGAGTCTAATGTTTTCGGGCGAGCTTTGTTCTTTCTTTAATCTGTAAAACAGTTTTCTCTCCTTGACTGAGTGTTTAATTTCGCTATTAAACCAAGGTGGGCTTTTATTAGTGTTAATTCGCTTCTCGCACAAGGGGACAAATGTATCTTGCTGAGTGAGTAAGTGATTTTTAAAGCTTATCCAGGCGTCCTCTACATTGCCATCATCTGACAGTCGCATTTCTATTAGTTTTCGTCGGATTTCTACGAAGTTGGCTCTTTTGAAATTGGGCACCTTTACTTTATTTTCAGTCACCGATGTTTGAGCTCTAATGTCAACGTGCACTAACTTATGATCGCAGGAACCGAGGTGTTCTCCTACCGTGACATTACTAACTAGGTTATCTTGGGTCGTTATAACAAGGTGGAGTATGTTATTTTGTCGAGTTGGTTCAGAAACCATTTGGCTTAGATAATTTTCTTCTAAAAATTCGATCATTCTATATGACTCACCTTCTGTACCTGACAGTGTCGCCCAGTCGATATGGGGAAGGTTGAAGTCTCCTAATATTAGTGAGTCGCTGTTGTTAAGTGACTACCTTAAGATGCTGTACATTTCAAGATCGGCATCGAGTGATTGCCCCGGAGGCTTGTAAGTGACAGAGATATTTTTGTTGACTCTTGCTATGTTTACTCGCACGCACAAATGTTCAACGTTACTGTTTCTTGGTGTTTTGTCAGTGGGTTGCAAATAGCTTTTGACATAAAGGGCGACGCCACCGCCTCTACGGTTTACACGATCGTTGTTAAAGAGTCTGTAGCCATCTATGTTGTATTCGGGACTTAAATCAATATTTGTGGTGTCGATAAATGTTTCCGTTATAGCAATTACGTCAAAGTTTTCTGTCAGAGCAAGACATCGCAGTTCATCAAACTGGTGTCTATTTAAACGGGTGGGATGGAAGGACGTGGCTGAGAGTCGTTTTTTGTTCGGACGTTACGTACGGCGTCGTTGAGGAGCCTTCCGAATCTGGCTGCCCCGATGGGGGACAGGTGTATGCCGTCCCTTTGGAAAAGTTTACTCTGGCCGTAGAAACGGTCCGAGGCGTTAAAGAGCACGATGTCAAGCTCTCCGCAGAGAGTCTGTAGGCGGTTGTTGAGGCTGAAGGCCTTACTGTAGAAGTCGCTCTTATCCCACGTCCGTGGTAGAATTCCTGAAATTAAAATATTTGGGGATTTAGACTTATACTGCTGGATGAGCCAACGGCACTTGTCCAGCAGTTCCTCAGACCGGGTCGTGGTGACGTCGTTTGTACCTGTGTGGAGAACAAAGAGTGAGTCATTAGAGGCCTCAGCGGAGACCTCGTCCAGGGCAGCTGTGATGTCGTCAACACCAGCTCCAAGATAACAGTAGTTACGCCTACGACGGGGGACTCTGCCACCAAATTCAACCACCAGGTGGCGAATCATAGAATCACCGACCAAGAAGGTGCTCTGTTCCTCGTCCTCCTCCTCCAGTATGGCAAATCTGTTGTAGCAATGAGTAGAATAAATGGCTCTAGGGGCGGGTCTGGCTCCTCCTCTCACGGGGTGAAGCCTTCGGCGTCAGCTCTACCGGTCCCCTGTGACATGTCTTCTTCGGAAGGTGGCTGGGCATCGACAGCAGGTGCGGAGGGTCATGAGGCATCACTTGCAGCAGGGGCGACGATGTTGGCCTGGATAAACTCCTGCAAGGTTTCAACAGTACTTGTTAGTTCGGTGATCTTCTTCTCGCCAGCGGTCAGCCTTTCGTCCTGTTGATGGAGTCTCGTTTCCATCTGCTGTGTCAACAGGCAGATCTTGCAGACGGTCGATCGTCCTGAGAAGAAATGACCAGAGAAGTTTCCTGTGCAAGTCGAGCATTTCTTTAGCGCTATCTTGGTAAGGAGGAGAGAGCAAGTGAGTAGTGTTTATCTATTTATTTGCTTCACTTTTTCTTTTTCGTAGGGCAGAGGGACGCGCGCGTGAATAAGAGAGAATAAGTGTGTGTGTGTGTGTGTGTGTGTGTGTGTGTGTGAGAGAGAGAGAGACAGACTCATAGATACATACATGTGCACACGCAATACGGTATGTGTTGGGGGGGGGAAGAGTAGGGGAGTAGATATAATATCAACTGATTAAATAATTACATAAGCATTATACCTGTTAAAATGGTCTCTCTCTCTCTCTCTCTCTCTCTCTCTCTCTCTCTCTCTCTCTCTCTCTCTCTCTCATCTATCTCTATCTCACTTTCTTTGGCTCCATGTTTATATACGTAAAACTGATGTGCACTCAATCATCTCGTTTTTAATGTAAACCTGTTTTTGTATGTGTACATTATTAAAGTAATATTTAGTACTCCGCTCACACCCACCCACACGCACACCCATAACACACCCACACCCACCCACCTACACCCATAACCCACACCCACCCAACCACACCAACACCTACACCCACAACAACACCTACACCCATAACCCACACCCACACCCATAACCCATACCCACCCACCCACACCCACACCCACACCCACACCCACACCCATATCCCACACCCACCCACCCACACCCATAGCCCACCCACACCCACACCCACCCACCCACACCCATAGCTCACCCACACTACACCCACACCCACAACCACACCCATAACCCACACCCACCCACACCCACACCTACACCCACACCCACACCCACAACCACACCCACACCCATATCCCACACCCACCCACCTACAATCACACCCATAACCCACACCCACCCACCCACACCTATAGCTCACCCACACCTATACCCACACCCACACCCACACCCACACCCTACACCCACCGAACCACACCCATAACCCACCCACACCCACACCCATAACCTACACCCACCCAACCACACCCATAACCCACCCACACCCACACCCACACCCATAACCCACACCCACCCAACCACACCCAAAACCCCCCCACACCCCCACCCCCCCCCCCACCCACATACATACATACATACATACCTAAATATATATATATATATATATATATATATATATATATATATATATATATATATATATATATACATACACACATACACACATACATACATACATACATACATATACACAGTAAGAGAGAGAGAGAGAGAGAGAGAGAGAGAGAGAGAGAGAGAGAGAGAGAGAGAGAGAGAGAGAGAGAGAGAGAGAGAGAATGAATGAATGCGGTGCTACGCTCCCCGAGGCCACGCCTGTCCGCTTTGCTGCATGGTGACGGAAGTGTGTTCACACTATCCAACACTGACAGGCTCCGGGCCGGGCCGTACCGGCGCGGACCTGCAAAATATTCTCTCCGACAATCCCGCCGGCAAGTGGTTGTGACGGTCCGCGCCGGAGACGTGCAGGTCCGTAGCGGTGTGAACACAACACTGGGTTTCCCACTGAAGAATATTTTGTCGTCCGGAACGGTGCGGTACGGACCGGTCATTTTACGTATGGTGTGAATCAGCCTTTGCCGACCCGAGATGACCCACAAACTACTTCAGCCAATTCTTTTTTCTTTTTTTTTTGTCTTCTTTTCCTTCTCTTTTAAAACTTCTGTTTCTTTTTCTTTATTATTTCACCTTCCTCCTTCCTTTAAACAACTTCTCTTATCTAATCTTTCATCAATCCATTTACTTTTTTTTTACTTTTTCTCTTTTTTTCAACTTTTTCTTCATCGTTTAACTTTCTCTTTTCACCCATTTTCTTCACTTTACTGTTTCTTCAACTTCACTTTTCTTCTGTCAATCAACTTATCTAACGTTTTCTCAACACATTTATTTTTTGTCCTCATTTTCTTTATATTTTATATTTTTTAAATTTCTCTACTTTGTATTTTTCCTTCTTTTTCCTACCTGACTGTGCTCATCCTGAACAGCCTCGCTTCTCTTCCTTCGGATACTTCATCAACTGTTTCCTCATCGCATTACCTTTTTCCGCTACTCTTTGTTTTTTTTCCTTTTTTTTATTTAACCAGTTTTTCCACAACGAGACAATTCGTTCATTAACTTTTTTCTCCTAACAGTTCTTCCTATGTTTAGTCCCTCCTTTCCCTCATCTTCATTTAATTAACGTTTTGTCTGATGGTTAAACCTCCTAACTTTTCCCCTGAGCTCTTTTCATTAGAGTTTCTACCATATCATTTGGTCGTCGTCATTATATATTAACCTTCCCGCGCCTTCCTTACCATAATCATTTAATTCAATCCTTCGTATTGAGCATCATAAAGTACGGATTAAAGATATGGGGATATAGTGCTGCATGCCATATCCAGCAGGTGCAAAAAACAACAGCCAAAGTTGCGCTTGGTGCAATAAATTTGACCATGCAACACCATATATAGGGGAGCTAAAGTGGCTGAAGATATGTGATGTGTACAAGTACGAGTCGGGAATCACTGTGAATAATGTAATGAGTTAAAGATTGCCGGGTTGGTTGTTCTCGCTCCCTAAGGTGAGTGAGACTCGCGATGTCAACACAAGACATCAACACCAACTACTTGTTCCCAAAACTAGAACTTGTATAGGAGACAGGTCTCTACTGGTAGCTGGACCTAAACAGCCTACCTGATCACGTGAAGGACACCAAATATGTCTATTTTCAAAAATGAGTTGAAAAAAACTATCTTTTTTAGTTTTAACGAACAGACTTTCTCCAAGTCGTGACTACACTCATGTATATGATATTTTTGTTTTATTATACATTTTATGACAACATTCTTGTATATGGCTATTATATTATCTTACGACAACGTGTACGCACATTCCTATTTTATTAGTATTATATCATTTTATTCTTGTTTACGGAAAACCTTATGTCTTATATTTTCAAGATCTAGGTTTTATATTGCATCGTTTACTATTATCTTATTTCCTATTTTATCTGTATATCTTAACTTGATATAAGGTCCTAGTATAGAAACCCCAGTATGTTATTTCGCTCTGTACTAGGACGTTTTCGTCACAATGTATGCCAGTAATAACCAGGGCAGTAGCAAGAAGTAGTGAGCCCCCCCAATAAATAAAATATATATGTGGGGGCCCCATACAGACAACCGAGTTTTGCATTTTTTCAGCAATAGTAAGGAGTACAGCTATTAAAAACAATGAATGATGATGTTATACATTTAAGTGGTACTGAGCCGGGCACAACATGGGGGCACGACTGATAAGCAGGCCTATCAGAGTACAAAAATAATGTTTCTCTTAACAAAGTATGATGATTTAAATGCAAAACGATCATTAAAAGGCTTTTTTCGAGCTTTGTGGTTTGCAAACTTATTAACCAAAGCATCAAAATCACGAGATCTAGCAACATCATGTTCAATGAAGATGATTCCTAGAGCAGAGAGCCTCTCATCTGACATTGTTGACCGCAAAATATTTTTTTATTATTTTCATCCTACTAAAGCTTCTCTCTCTGCAACAGTAACTGGAGTTGTTAACATAGCTCTCAACACAATTCCAGTGTTTGGGTATATTTCCTGAAGATTATTACTACAAATATATGTTAAGAAATCTTTAGCAGTAGCAAGAGTTTTTTTTCTCTACTGACAACAGCAATGAAATGTCTCAACTCCATTTCCAGTTCAGGTGCATCAATGTCTCCCATTATTTCCTCATATTTCTTGCATCGAATGTGAAGCTTGTTTTCGTCAATACACTGCTTGAATTGCTTTGTATTTTACAAAAAAGCCAAACAGGTTATGCCACTCCATAAGCTGACAACTCCCGATTTGACGGATGATATAACCTGATCTACTACAACAAAGAAGATCTGACCTTTTTTTTTGTCCTCAGATAAGATACTTTCATTGCGACACATAGTCAAACATGCTTTTCTTTTCTTCGTGTACGCGTCTGCGGACATACTTTGGCTACATTCACCTGCTCAGCTATTTCCGATGCATTTAGATTTTTTATTTTTTTTACAACAAAGGAGGCAGCTCAATGGCACACAAAAAGGAAACAATAATAAAAAAAGCCCGCTACTCGCTGCTCCTAAAAAAGAATCATAAGAGGTGGCCGAAAGAGAGGTCAATTTCGGAAGGAGATGTGTCCTGATACCCTTCTCTTGAAAGAGTTCAAGTCGTAGGCAGGAGGAAATACAGATGAAGGGAGATTGTTCCAGAGTTTACCAGCGTGAGGGATGAAAGAGTGAAGATGCTGGTTAACTCTTGCATAAGGGGTTTGGACAGTATAGGGATGAGCATGAGTAGAAAGTCGTGTGCAGCGGGGTCGCGGGAGGGGGGGAGGCATGCAGTTAGCAAGTTCAGAAGAGCAGTCAGCGTGGAATTATCGATAGAAGATAAAAAGAGAGGCAACATCGCGACGGAATTCAAGAGGTAGAAGACTATCAGTAGGAGGAGGAGAGCAGATGAGACGAAGAGCCTTAGACTCCACTCTGTCCAGAAGAGCTGTGTGAATGGAGCCCCCACACGTGAGATGCATACTCCATACGAGGGCGGACAAGGCCCCTGTATATGGATATTACCTGCGCGGGGAGAAGAACTGGCGGAGACGACACAAAACGCCCAACCTCGAGGAAGCTGATTTACCGAGAGAGGAGATGTGAAGTTTCCAGTTGAGATTTTGAGTTAAGGATAGACCGAGGATGTTTAGTGTTGAAGATGGTGATAGCGAAGAATAGGGGATAGGTGTTTGGAAGATTGTGTCGAGTTGATAGGTGGAGAAATTGAGTTTTTGAGGCATTGAAGGACACAAGGTTCCTTCTGCCCCAATCGGAAATGATAGCAAGGTCTGAGATTAAGCGTTCTGCAGCCTCCAGTCTGGAGTCGTGTACTTCCTGTTGTGATGGGCTTCTATTGAAAGAAGTTGAATAATGCAGAGTGGAGTCGTCGGCGTATGAGTGGACGGGACAGTTTGTTATGGAACAAAGATCATTGATGAATAACACGAAAAGAGTGGGTGATAGGACAGAGCCCTGTGGAACACCACTGTTGATAGGTTTGGGGGAAGAACAGTGACCGTCTACCACCGCAGAGATGGAACGACCGGAAAGGAAACTGGAGATAAAGGACAGAGAGAGGATAGAATCCAAAGAGGGCAATTTAGAAAGCAAAGACTTGTGCCAGACTTTATCGAAGGCTTTCGATATGTCTAGCGCAAAAGAGAAAGTTTCACCGAAACGGCTAAGAAAGGATAACCAAGAGTCAGTTAAGAGAGCAAGAAGATCGCCAGTAGAACGCCCCTTGCGGAACCCATACTGGCGATCAGATAGAAGGTTAGAAGTGGAAAGGTGCTTTTGAATCTTCCGATTAAGGATTGATTCAAAAGCTTTAGATAGACAGGAAAGTAAAGCTATAGGGCGGTAGTTTGAGGATTGGAACGGTCACCCTTCTTTGGCACAGGCTGTACAAAGGCATACTTCCAGCAGGAAGGAAAGGTAGATGTTGATAGGCAGAGACGAAAGAGATTGACCAGGCAGGGTGTCAGCAAGGAAGCACAGTTTTTAAGGACATTAGGAGGCACCCCATCAGGTCCATAAGCCTTCTGAGAGTTGAGGCTAGAGAGGGCATAGAAAACATCATTTGGAAGAATCTTAATAACAGGCATAAAGGAGTCAGAGGGGGGATGAGTAGGAGGTATATGCCCAGAATCGTCCAAGGTGGAGTTCTTACAGAAAGTTTGAGCGAAGAGTTCAGCCTTAGAGACAGATGAGACGGCAGTGCTGACGTCAGAGTTAATGAGAGGAGGGAAAGAGGAAGAAGTGATATTGGAGGAGATATTTTCGGCTAGATGCCAGAAGTCACGGGAAGAATTAGAAGAAGTAAAGTGTTGACATTTTCTATTGATAAAAGAAGTTTTGGTAAGTCGGAAAATAGATTTGGCACGATTCCGGGCTGAAATGTAAAGGTCATAGTTAGCGGGAGTTCGAAGGCTCTGGAACCCTTTGTGAGCTGCCTCTCTATCTTTAATAGCACGAGAACAAGCATGATTAAACCAAGGCTCTTTAGCATGAGGAGTAGAAAAAGAACGTGGAATGTATGCCTCCATTCCAGAGACAATCACTTCTGAGATGCGTTGGGCACACAGAGAGGGGTCTCTCTCCTGAAGCAGTAATCATTCCACGGGAAATCGGAAAAGTACATCCTCAGGTCGTCCCACCGAGCTGAAGCAAAATGCCAGAAGCATCGCCTCCTCGGTGGGTCCAGAGGATGTACAGGAGCGATAGGACAGGAAACAGAAATACGGTTATGATCGGAGGAGCCCAACGGAGAGAACAGTTTGACAGAGTAAGCAGAAGGATTAGAGATAAGGAAGAGGTCTAGAATGTTGGGCCTGTATCCAAGACGGTCGGGAATACGTGTAGGGTGCTGAACCAACTGCTCTTGGTCGTTGAGGAGAGCAAAGTTGTAGGCTTGTTCACCAGGCTGGTCAGTGAAAGAGGATGAAAGCCAAAGCTGGTGGTGAACATTGAAATCTCACAAGATGGGGGTTTAATCGAAGGGAGAGTGAGACAAGATGTGCTCCACTTTAGAATTCAAATAGTCAAAGAATTTTACATAGTTAGTAGAGTTAGGTGAGAGATAAACAGCAGATATGTATTTAGTAATAGAATGACAATGAAGTCTTAGCCAGATGGTGGAAAATTCAGAAGAGTCAAGGTCGTGGGCACGAGAGCAAGTGATGTCGTTGCACACGTAGGCGCAACATCCAGCTTTGAATTGAATTTTAGGATAGAGATAGTAGGAGGGAACAGAGTAGAGGTTGCTGTCAGTAGCCTCAGCCACCTGTGTTTCGGTAAGGAAGAGAAGATGAGGTTTAGAGGAGGAATGATGGTGTTCCACAGAATGAAAATTAGAACGAAGACCGCGAACGTTGCAGAAATTGATAAGGAGGAGGTTCGAGGATTTATCAGGACACCTCTCGGGTCGGCAGCCAGAAGAGGAGTCCTTCCTGCGGGTATTTATGGTCCCCCCCCACAGGCGGCAGCTGTATTATGCCCTGTATTGCGATACTGTTCAAAGAATGCCATAGTAGTAGTCACCCCTGCCTGCAACACACCAATTGTTATGTCTGATGACTGAATAAGCTTGCTGGTCTTATTGATATGAAATAAAATGTCATACCATAAGCAAACTGCTGATAGAAATGGCCATTAGTTCAATATGTCCATGAGTGCACCTGCTCCTGTGGCCACGCCGTCTTTTTTCTCGAGCATATTCTCTCAGCACTGATAAGGCATTGTTAATTTCCTTCATATGATATCGGGTGGTTTAACAGCTTCAATTCGTGACTCCCACCTGTTACCTGATGGACCTTTAACTGTAATAGGCAAACATTCTTCAAGAATAGCCCATCGAGATGTAGATGAGCTAAATATCACATACATTCTGTTCATGATGCCCAAAAATTCAATGGCATAATTTGAGGATTTCGCTGCATCTACAATCACCAAATTCCAGGTATGAGCCACGCAGTACATACAAAGCACGTTGATTCGGTTCTAATGTACGTGCTTGTACTCCTTTATTCTTTCCACTCATGTTAGCACCATGATCGTAAGCTTGTCCTCTCATATCAGATATATCTATCCCAACCCCATTCACCTTGTCAAGGAATGAGTTCAGTAAACCGTCACCAGATGTATCATGCACATTCAAGAAACCAAAAAAGGCCTCACGAATTTTAATCTCTCTCTCTCTCTCTCTCTCTCTCTCTCTCTCTCTCTCTCTCTCTCTCTCTCTCTCTCTCTCTCTCTCTCTCTCTCTCTCTCTCTCTCTCTCTCTCAGGCAAAGGCAAAGCCTCCAAGAGAATTTGCACAAAATTTCAGCTTGGTCGGATAAATGGGAGATGCCCTTTAACGTAGACAAGTGCCAGGTCCTTCAAGTAGGAACAAAAAATAAGAAGTTCGATTACGAAATGCGCGGCGTTAAACTCATAGGAGCTCAATGAGTTAAGGACCTGGGGGTCAAAATCGCGTCAAACCTCAAATTCTCACAGCAATGCATCGATGCAGCAAATAAAGCAAACAGAATGTTGGGCTTCATTAAAAGAAACTTCTTATTCAAGAATAAAGATGTAATACTTCCGCTCTACAATAGTTTAGTCAGACCCCACTTGGAATATGCGGTACAGTTTGGTCGCCCCACCATGCAAAGGACATTGCTAAACTAGAAGGTGTTCAGCGTCGAGCAAAAAAAAATTATCCCTTCCTTGCGCAACAAATCCTACGAAGAAAGACTTTCGACCCTTAACATGTTCTCTTTTGAGAAACGTCGCCTCCGAGGAAAACTGATCGAATGTTTTAAAATACTTAATGGTTTCACGAATGTAGATAGATCAACATTGTTTATGATCGATGACACTTTGCGAACGAGGAACAATGGCATAAAACTCAAATGTAGACAAGTAAATTCAGACTGCACCAAATTTTTCTTCACCAACGTTGTAGTGCGAGAATGGAATAAGCTCCCACCATCAGTGGTCCAGTGTAACACGATTGACTCCTTCAAAAACAAGCTCAACCGTCACTTCCTTGAGATTAATATTAACTAGAGTAGAAAAGCAACGTTTTGGAGCCATCTGATTAATGTAAAATCACTTAGGTTTAAGGATAGACCACCTAGTCTGGACCATGGGGTCTGTGTGGTCTGATTTTCTATGTAATTCTGTGTAATTATCTCTCTCTCTCTCTCTCTCTCTCTCTCTCTCTCTCTCTCTCTCTCTCTCTCTCTCTCTCTCTCTCTCTCTCTCTCTCTCTCTCTCTCTCTTCCCGTCACCTCCCCCCCCCCTCCACAATGCATGGCTCTCAATGAAGACGATTAAACAGTTCCGAAGTTGCTGTTGTGTTGCAAAGGTAACGATCCCCCTCTCGGCCTTCGGGAATAATTGATGTGGGAGTCGAAAGCGCCTGAAAACACCCACGTTAGAGCACTGGGGTCCGTCTGCAGGAGCCACCAACTACACGGTCAAGTCTCTGACATCCCCGGTGGCACCTGGCAGACCTGTGTGTCGCTGCGCCGCGGGTGATTTTAATTATCGAAAAAGAGAACTCGTGTCTCCCGCATTGTTCTTTTTCTTATTTCTAAGCAGGAGCGTGTGGCCGGCAGGCAGGCACGCATGACACACACACACACACACACGGCCCGGTAGCTCAGTTGATAGAAAGTCGGCCTTACAACCAGAAGGACCGGGGTTCGATTCCCCAGCCGGGTGAAGATAAATTGGGTTAATCTTCTTTCACGTGTAGCCCCTGTTCACCTAGCAGTGAGTAGGTACGCGACGTCAGGCAAGGAGTTGTGACCTCGTTGTCGCGGTGTGTTGTGTATGAGTGGTCTCAGCCCTACCCAAAGATCGGTACTACGAGCTCTGTGCTCCTCCGTAGGGAAACGGCTGGCTGTCTCGAGCATAGCTGGGCGTTATCGCGATAAGTTATCGCGATACTTTATCGCTGATAACAAAATCGGGTTATCGGCCATCCGCTACTTATTTAAATATATATCGGTATCTTCGTTACTTTTGTAACCAAACTAGCGATAATCACTACTTTTTTCCGCCTCAGAAAAAAAAAGTCTCCCTACTGCGCATGCGTGGCCGGGCGCCCGGTGTTGTATGAAAAAACTTCGGGGTATGAAATATCTTCGTGTGAAGAGATTTCATACTTAGATCATCAACATTAAAAAAACTAAGTTATGTTTTATATTAGACTCAAAAGTCAATATATCAAAGAGAAAAATCATTTAACTTTGCCCCCAAAATGATTATTCACTGCCTCAAATTTGATATTCCGTATTCGTTTGTGAGCATGTCATGGTATTGAAGGCACCCGGTGTTGTGTTATTTGGTGTCCCATCGTCAAAAGCTGGCGCTTTTGTTTACAAACACTGGTCTCTCGTGAACTGCGCATGTTCAGACCAGTAAGTGAAACCCTGTACAGTCTCACAAAGCTTTTTAACACATTAAGAGTTGCTGGAAGGCTGAATCAGACATACAGTACCACCATCCTCGCTGTTTCTAGAACGACACTCGGTACATATAAATACAACTCGTACAGAGTGTCGTTCTAGAAACAGCGGGATGGTGGTAGTGGTACTGTATGTCTGATTCAGCCTTCCAGCAACTCTTAATTACGGTTAAAAAGCTTTGTGAGACTGTACAGGTCTACGCTTGCTGGTCAGAGCATGCAGTTCTGAGACCAGTGTTTGTTGACGGTGAGGACGCCAAATAACACAACACCGGCTCAGGCGTTCTAGTATTACCGTCCATAGGTACGTGTCAACGTGTGGTTTTCGGGTTTTGTAAGTTTTCTAAAATACAGATAATGAAAATTTGAATTCATCTATGTTTTTCTATTTGAAATATGAATATAGTATCGTTTTCACCTCTCGGACTTATCGCTAGCTAGTATCAGAATTGTGGATTTATATCGGGTATCGGTTATCGGTTATTGGCTATATTTGTGTCTCCAGTTAACGAATATCGGTTATCACCGATAAGGTTTTTCATTATCAGTTATCGGTTATCGGGAATAAGGTTTTCTGTTATAGTGCCCAGCTATGGTCTCGAGAGAGACCCGCAGCAGACCAAGAGGTGAATTACACACACACACACACACACACACACACACACACACACACACACACACACACACACACACACACACACACACACACACACACACACCTCCACCACATTCCAAAGTCTGTCCTTCAATACTTTCATTTTCTATGGGAATTCTGCGTGCTAGAAGGGCGTGTGTGGAGCATCTCAAGGTCGCAGTGCGGGGAGGGATGAATGTGTGCCTCTGAGCGGTGCGGCGGGCAGCGCGGTGTGTGTGTGTGTGTGTGTACGGTCACTCGGTGTGTCCAGGCAGCCCGTCACTGAGGAATGCGAGGAATGCGGCGCGGGTGGACTTTAAACCGGGGTACGCGAGGGTCCGTGGGAACGCTTTTGAATGACGCGGCGCCGGCTATTTATAGATTTGAGGCCATTACTCGCGTGCTCTCAGGAGGGCTGCTGCCCCTGATGGTCCATGACGCAGCCTATTAGCGACATCAGCACGGCACAGGGAGTCTTCTTGCTGCTGTACAGGCTAATCAGCAAAGTGTAATACCCGGGCCTGTCTTCCTAGACATATCGGTGTCTCGGTTCGCCTGTTTGAAAAGCCTCTCGTTGACGTTGCTGGGATTGTCGTGGACTGTTTCGTTATTTCGGCGTTCCTTCTCCTCCTCCTTTTCCTTCTCATCTTTCTATTTCTCATTCATCACAGTCTTCCTTATTCTGTCTTCCTCCTCCTCCTCCTCCTCCTCCTCCTCCTCATCATCATCATCCCCTTCCTCCGTCCACCTTCTCATTTATCTTTCTACTTCTTTTTCATATTGTCTCTCTTCTCTTCTTTTCTCTCCTCCTCCTCCTCCTCCTCCTCCTCCTCCTCTTCCTCTTCTCGTTCCTCCGTCCACCTTCTCATTTATCTTTCTACTTCTTTTTCACTCAGGAAGGCTTTACCATGACTCATCTCCTCTCTCCGAAAATAAGATGACTCAAAAGGAATATAGCGTGACTCACCTCTTCTCTGCAAGCATTATATGACTCAGAAAGACTTGTGTGACACACCTTCCCTGCATACACAAGCCGACTCAGGAGGGACTTCGTGTGACTCACCACTCTGCATGCTTGAAGTAATGACTTAACCCCGTAGACTAAAGGAGAATGCATGCATATTTGTGAGTCATTGAAATATAGACTTTGGGAGAATTTGAGTCAGTGAAGGGAGGAAGGAATGGAGAGGGGGAGGAGGAAAGGGATGAGTCATGAGTCAGTTGTATAAGGTGGATGATGAGAGAGAGAGAGAGAGAGAGAGAGAGAGAGAGAGAGAGAGAGAGAGAGAGAGAGAGAGAGAGAGAGAGAGAGAGAGAGAGATGCCTTTAGCGTAGTGTATTAGCCCTAGTAAGGAGGAGGAGGAGGAGGAGGAGGATAAGAAGAGAAGAAATAAGATTAGGAGGAAGGAAAAAAAAAGGGCCGTGGGGGGAGTAAATAAAGAGAAAGAGAAGGAATAAGAGGATTGGGAAGAGGAGAAGGAGGAGGAGGAGGAATACATAGGAATACATTGAAAGAACAGACACCAGAAGACCTATCGGTCTATGGCGAGGGTGTCTGTTTACTACCGCTACTACTAGTAATCTACGTGTGGTAGGATAGGACAGAAAAGATGAAGGCTCCTCCCCACCCACCTCTCCCTTCGGCAACGTGCCGGCAGGAAATAGTTAGAAGAGAACACCATGTACCTTTAAGGAAGAAAGGGACATGGAAATTTTACAGTAAAGAGAGAAATAAGAGGAAATTACTACCCTTAACTTACACTACTGGTAACCTAAGCTGTGGGGGAAAATGACTTCATTACATGGCGCCACTATAAACACTCGCCTGCGCCAGAACGGGCTGGGCCGACCATCAGGACCTACCGGAAAGAAGCCTTGGACCGACCATCAGGATCCACCGGGAAGAAGCCTACCGGCGCAATAGGCTGCAATGTAAAAAAAAAAAAAAAAAACATAAGAACCTAAGAACATAGAAATACAGGGAGACTGGAAGAGGACGAGTGGCCTACACAGGGCAGCCCCATAATCCCCATTAAGACCCACGATGGGTGAGGTGTAGTTTCAGGGGCACAGGTGGAGGTTTGATCCTCGTTTTACCAGCGGTACAAGGCACGCACCAGTAACCTGTCACCTTACTGCACCCACACCTCACTCCACCTGCCATGCGGACATTAACTGTTGCTTTACTCTATTTTTGACTTTCGCTACTTGCAATCTAGGTTGTGGGGGAGAATTATATGAATATAGGTTGAGGTCTTGCTGCAATCTGTCTAAAAACATGCGAAAAAGGGTCAGTATAATCTTATATCCCTGAAGTACTTATCCAAAGAAGACTTAAAGCTATTGATACTCTGTGCGCTAGCTACTGACGGTGGGAGTCTATTCCAATAATCGACGACTCTCTTATTGAAAATAACTTCCGTGCATCAATGTGTTACATCGATTTTCTTTTAACTTCATACCGTTGCTGCGTGTTATTGTGTTGGTGTCTCTCTGAAATATACTATCTGGGTTAATGTTGTCGAATCCATTAAGGATTTTGAACACTTCAATTAAGTCCCCTCTTATCCTTCGCTTTTTTAGGGAAAACGTATCTAAAAGCTTTAAACGCTCGTCATGTGGCAGGTTTGGGAGCACTGGAATTTGTTTGGTTGCTCGTCGCTGTATCTTTTCTAGCAAAACTTGATCTTCGATATAGCTCGGTGACCAGAACTGAACGGCGTGTTCTAGGTGTGTTCTTACTAATGCTAAATATAATCTCTTCATAAGTTCGGGTGATTTATAATCAAAGTTTTTTGAGATTAATCCCAACATCATATTGGCTTTTTTACTCGCTGCAGAACATTGATCACACATTTTAAGAGTGTTACTGATAATGACACCAAGATCTTTTTCGTGTTTTAATTCGCTGAGCTCATGTCCTTGAATCTGATATTTAAAGTTAGGATTTTTTTCACCTATGTGCATTAAATAAGGAGGTGAATGAAAAAGGAGAGAAGGAGGAATAAGCAAACGAGAATGATATATATATATATATATATATATATATATATATATATATATATATATATATATAGAGAGAGAGAGAGAGAGAGAGAGAGAGAGAGAGAGAGAGAGAGAGAGAGAGAGAGAGAGAGAGAGAGAGAGAGAGAGAGAGAGATTTACATAGATAGATTTACATAGAAAATCAGACCACACAGACCCCATGGTCCAGACTAGGTGGTGTGTCCTTAAACCTAAGTGATTTTACATTAATCAGAAGGCTCCTAAACGTTGCATTTCTACTCTAGTTGATATTAAGTTGAAGGAAGTGACGGTCGAGCTTATTTTTTAAGGAGTCAATCGTGTTACATTGGACCACTGACGGTGGAAGCTTATTCCATTCTCGCACTACAACGTTGGTGAAGAAAAATTGGTGCAGTCTGAATTTACTTGTCTACATTTGAGTTTTACGCCATTGTTCCTCTTGCGCAAAGTGTCATCGATCATAAACAATGTTGATCTGTCTACATTCGTGAAACCATTAAGTATTTTAAGACATTCGATCAGTTTTCCTCGGAGGCGACGTTTCTCAAGAGAGAACATATTAAGGGTAGAAAGCCTTTCTTCGTAGGATTTGTTGCGCAAGGAAGGGATCATTTTCGTTGCCCGACGCTGAACACCTTCTAATTTAGCAATATCCTTTGCATGGTGGGGAGACCAAAACTGTACCGCATATTCCAAGTGGGGTCTGACTAAACTATTGTAGAGCGGGAGTATTACATCTTTATTCTTGAATAAAAAGTTTCTTTTAATGAAGCCCAACATTATGTTCGCTTTATTTGCTGCATCGATGCATTGCTGTGAGAATTTGAGGTTTGACGCGATTTTGATCCCCAAGTCCTTGACGCATTGAACGCTGTTGAGTTTAACGCCGAGCATTTCGTAATCGAACTTCTTATTCCTCGTTCCAACTTGAAGAACCTGGCACTTGCTTACGTTAAAGGGCATCTCCCATCTATCCGACCAAGCTGAAATTTTGTGCAAATCCTCAAGAGACAAAGAAAGACAAAAGAACTAGATATTAGATTCCATAGAGTACAGACGAAGGGAAGAAAGAGAGAGAGGGAGAGAGAGAAAGAGAAGGAAAGAGAGGAGAGGAGAGAGGGAGAAAGAGGGATTGTACTATGGGGCGAAAATTAGCTAAGGGGATGAGTCTGTGGTGAGGGAGAGAAAGGGAGAGAAAGGGGAGAGGGTGAAGGGAAGCGAAAGGGGAGAGGAAAGTAAATGAAGGGAGGAAGGGGATGAGGCTAAGACAGGGAGGGAAGGAGAGGAAGGAGAGGGTGACGGAAAGCGAAGGAAAGGGAAGGTAAGTGGGGCAGGAAGGAGAGAGAAAGGGAAGGGAGGAAGAGGAGAAGCGAGAGAGAGAGAGAGAGAGAGAGAGAGAGAGAGAGAGAGAGAGAGAGAGAGAGAGAGAGAGAGAGAGAGAGAGAGAGAGAGAGAGAGAGAGAGAGAGAACTAAAGAGCAAGGTAGGAGGTGTTATGTACAAATGATGATGATCGTGAAAGAAACAAGATTCATCGATTTTAACGGGGCACTTTAGGTCTGACGTATGTTGTTGATTTTACCTTTAGCTTTTTTGGGAGTATATAGATCTTACTACTTAGCACACATATATACATATATACATACATACATACATACATACATATATATATATATATATATATATATATATATATATATATATATATATATATATATATATATATATATATATATATATATATATATATATATATATATATATACACACACACACACACACACGCGCGCGCGCGTCACGCCCATCGATCACCAGCCATTCGACCAACCAACCTACAAGCCAGCATCACCTCCCCCTTCCCCCTCCTTCCCCTCCCTCCCTTTGTTAGCTTCTAAAGACCCCGTACGTAAAGTTCTCTCCCATATTCCGTCTTCCGTTCTTTCATTGTTCTCTTACCTACATTCCTCCTATCCTCCCTCTTCTTTATTTATCTAACTTTACCGTACCTTACCTAACCTAGCATTACCTGATCTAACCTAGCTTAACCCAATCTAACCTGACTCTTCCTTACCTTACCTAACCTTACCTAGCCTAACCAATCCATACCTCCCCTTACCTAATCTTACCTTACCTAAGTTAACCTAACCTTAGCTAACCTAACCTTTCCTAACCTTATCTAATCTTATCTAACCTTACCTTACCCAGCCTAACGTAGCCTAACCTAACCTCCTACATCTGTTTTTGGTGTCCCTGTTATCCTTTCTCCTTCATTTTAAGGGTGACCTCCTCCTCCTCCTCCTCCTCCTCGTCCCCTACACACCGACCAATATTCCGTCCCTTCCTTCACACGTCTTCCTTTCCTTTAGTGTGTGTATTTTCCTTCTCTTTTCTGCATTTTATCGTGTTTTCCCTCTTTCTAACTTTGTCACTTTCTTCTTTTCACCTCAAAATATCTATCTATCTCTTTTACATCGACTTTTCTTTTTCCTCTTTTTTTCCTTCACATTTTCCTCTTTTCCTTCGCACTATCCTGTTCTTTCTATCTCAAAACATCTATATTTTATCCTCTATCTTTTCCTCTTCCTCTTTTTTCCTTCGCTTTTCCTCTTTTTATCAATATTAACATCTGCATTTTTTTCCACATGTTCTACTTCATTTATTTATCTTCCTCTTTTCTCTTCCCATTTTCCTCTTTTCTCATCTTTATCACTCGTCTTTCTACCTCAAAACCACTATATTTTCTCCTTTATCTTTTCCTCTTCCTCTTTTTGCTGCACTTTTCATCTTTTTATCAATCTTAACATCTGCCCTTTTTTTTTTTTTTTGCTTCTTCTATTTCGTTCTTTTTCCTCCTCTTTTCTCTTCACTTTCTCCTCCCTTACAATCTTCTTCACTCTTCTTTCTACCTCAAAATAATTAATCATCTTTCTCTACTGCTTCATCTTTTCTTCTTCCTCTTCTTCTTCTTCCTCTCATTTTCATTTTTCCTAGTATCTCCTCCACCCCTTTCCTTCACTTCTTTTCACCTTCACACTCGTCTCCCTCCTCCTCCTCCTCCTCCTCTTCCTCTTCTCCTCCTCATCCTCTCCGTTTCCAAGATTAGCTTTCGTCCAACTTCACATGCTATTCTCTCTCTCTCTCTCTCTCTCTCTCTCTCTCTCTCTCTCTCTCTCTCTCTCTCTCTCTCTCTCTCTCTCTCTCTCTCTCTCTCTCTCTCTCTCTCTCTCTTTATTTAAACATCAAGATATATGATAAGATAGAAGGGGCGGGGAAATTGTCTCCATGCTAAAGACGACCTCTGTCTTGAGGTCGCCTATGTTAAAGCATTGCCACTAATGTTGTGGTGTGCTTGTACTCAGGCGGATGTGACTAGGGCGGGTAGGTGCGACACCAGGCATGAGCCGCCACCTTCACCTATTGGGTGTTCATTGCACCTGGCTCTGCGGCTTCTCGGGATTTCAAGGAGGAGTTCGCTAGCCACCGCCGCTCTCGTGGTGTGCTGGTTTCTCCTCCAAGGGACCCGTAGTGCCGCCAGGTGAGGTGTATGTTGGACCTGGGCCTTGTGCAGGACTGTGATGGCACCGACCCTTCTCCGGTGCCCGAGGCTGTCGAGCATACAGCGGGGGGCGTCCTGCTGGTGATGATCTGCCGGTGCCGCCACTGGTGTCCATGTGGTCGCTCCTGCTGAGGGCTGCTGGCATCGCGGATGAGTCGCTCTGCCCTCCTCTGCACTCTGCCCAGCAGCGAGAGGTAACATTGGGCACTGCTCATCCAGGAGAGAGGGGAGTATTCCATGACGGACCTTACCTGGGCTTTGTACAGCCTCAGGAGGTCGTCTGCGTCGAGCAGGTGCCGAACGCGACGCAGGAGTGTCACCCTCAGGGAGGCTCCGCGCGCCACACACTCCAGGTGGCGATCCAAACTGAGTCTGGAGTCGACCTCCACCCCCAAGATGTTGATGGAGTCCTTGATGACCAGGGTGTCGTCCCCAAACTTCAGCCGTCCCTGCAGGAGTCTGGCGTCCTCTTCCGAACGCGATATGACCATGGCCTGGGTCTTCTCGGCAGCAAACTTGACTTGCCAACGTCGTCCCCAGGCCATGATGTCACCAAGATGGCGGTTGGTGGCTTCGATCATGTTCGAGGTTTCCTCCCTGGTGTAGCTGTGGGACAGGGTGCAGTCGTCAGTGTAGGCTGAGGCGACTAGTAGGCCACGGAGCAGCTCGTCGAAGTATGCGTTCCAAAGGATCGGGCCCGGTACTGATCCTTGTAGAACGCTGGCAGTGACTGGGTAACTGCCTGACGTGCACCCGTTCACCACTACCCTCAGACTCCGGCCTTGCAGGTAGCTCGAAAACAGCTGCAGCAGTTGTCCTGTGATGCCGTGTTCGAGCTTGGCCAGGAGGCCCCTGTGCCACACAAAGTCGAATGCCCCAGTAATATCTAGGGCAACAACAAGTGAGGGCCGACCGGAGTCCAGGGCGTCATGCCAAGACTTGCTGAGAAGGAAGAGGAGGTCTGATGCCGAGCGATCTCTCCTGAACCCGTGCTGGCGAGGAGACAATAGATGGTTCTCCTCCAGGTGGCGCGTCATCTGCTCAGCAATAATCCGCTCCAGGATCTTGCTAACAACTGACAGGAGCGAGATTGGGCGGTAGTAAGTTGGGTCTGTCCTGTCCTTCTTCTTGAAAACCGGTGTGACACGAGCCTCTTTCCATAGGGTCGGCCAGGCCCCTGCGCTTAGGCACTGTCTGAATATACGTGTGAGGGGGGAAGACAGCTCACCTGTACAGTGCTTTAGCAGGAAAGGGCTGATGTCATCAGGGCCTAGGGCTTTCCTGATGTTGGTGTCTCGTAGGTGCTTGGCCACTGTGCTCTCTCTCTCTCTCTCTCTCTCTCTCTCTCTCTCTCTCTCTCTCTCTCTCTCTCTCTCGCTTTCCTGGTTCTTTCTGTCTCTCTCTGTGTCTCTATATCTCTGTCACTTTGTGTATTCTTTTCTCTCTCTCTGTATTTTTTTTTTTTTACAGCAAAGGAGAGAGTTCAAGGGCACACAAAAAACAAACATTAATAAAAAAAAAGCCCGCTACTCACTGCTCCTAAAAAGAATCCAAAGAGGTGGCCGAAAGATAGGTCAGTTTCGGGAGGAGAGTTGTCCTGATACCCTCCTCTTGAAAGAGTTTAAGTCGTAGGCAGGAGGAAATACAGATGAAGGAAGAGTGTTCCAGAGTCTACCAGCGTGAGGGATGAAAGAGTGAAGATGCTGGTTAACTCTTGCATAAGGGGTTTGGACAGTATAGGGATGAGCATGAGTAGAAAGTCGAGTGCAGCGGGGCATGGGAGGGTGGAGGCATGCAGTTAGCAAGTTCAGAAGAGCAGTCAGCGTGGAAATATCGATAGAAGATAGAAAGAGAGGCAACATTGCGGCGGAATTTAAGAGGTAGAAGACTATCAGTATGAGGAGGAGAGCTGATGAGACGAAGAGCCTTAGCCTTCACTCTGTCCAGAAGAGCTGTGTGAGTGGAGCCCCCCCAGACATGAGATGCATACTCCATACGAGGGCGGACAAGGCCCCTGTATATGGACAGCAACTGTGCAGGGGAGAAGAACTGGCGGAGACGGTACAGAACGCCCAGCCTCGAGGAAGCTGATTTAGTAAGAGATGAGATATGAAGTTTCCAGTTGAGATTTTGAGTTAAGGATAGACCGAGAATGTTTAGTGTTGAGGAAGGTGATAGCTGGGTGTTGTCAAAGAATAGGGGATAGTTGTTTGGAAGATTGTGTCGAGTGGATAGGTGGAGAAACTGTGTTTTTGAGGCATTGAAGGACACCAGGTTCTTCTTGCCCCAATCGGAAATAATAGTAAGGTCTGAGGCTAAGCGTTCTGCAGTCTCCAGCCTTGAGTCGTTAAGCTCCTGAAGGGTGGGTCTTCTATTAAAAGAAGTTGAATAATGCAGAGTGGAATCATCGGCGTAGGAATGGATAGGACAGTTCGTTTTGGAAAGAAGATCATCAATGAACAACAGAAAAAGAGTGGGAGATAGGACAGAACCCTTTGGGACACCACTGTCAATAGATTTAGGGGAAGAACAGTGACCGTCTACCACGGCAGAAATAGAACGGTCAGAGAGGAAACTGGAGATAAAGGTACAGAGAGAAGGATAGAAACCGTAGGAGGGTAGTTTAGAAAGCAAAGATTTGTGCCAGACCCTATCAAAAGCTTTTGATATGTCCAGCGCAATAGCAAAAGTTTCACCGAAACGGCTAAGAGAGGATGACCAAGAGTCAGTTAAGAAGGCTAGGAGATCACCAGGAGAACGCCCCTTGCGGAACCCATACTGGCGATCAGATAGAAGGTCAGAAGTGGAAAGGTGCTTTTGAATCTTCCGGTTAAGGATTGATTCAAAAGCTTTAGATAGACAAGAAAGTAAAGCAATAGGACGGTAGTTTGAGGGATTGGAGCGGTCACTCTTCTTAGGTACAGGCTGTATGAAGGCATACTTCAAGCAAGAAGGAAAGGTAGATGTTGACAGGCAGAGGCGAAAGAGTTTGACCAGGCAGGGTGACAGCACGGAGGCACAGTTTTTAAGGACAATAGGAGGCACTCCATCAGGTCCATAAGCCTTCTGAGGATTGAGGCCAGAGAGGGCATAGAAAACATCATTTTGAATAATCTTTATAGCAGGCATAAAGGAGTCAGAGGGAGGATGAGTAGGAGGAATATGCCCAGAATCGTCCAGAGTGGAGTTTTTAGAAAAAGTTTGAGAGAAGAGTTCAGCCTTAGAGATAGATGAGACGGCAGTGTTGCCGTCAGGACTGAGGAGTGGAGGGAAAGATGAAGAAGTGAAGTTGGAGGAGATGTTTTTGGCTAGATGCCAGAAGTCACGGGAAGAGTTAGAGAAAGCAAGGTTTTGACATTTTCTATTAATGAAATAATTTTTGGTTAGTCGGAGAATAGATTTGGCACGATTTCGGGCAGAAATGTAAAGTTCATAATTAGCATTAGTTTGAAGGCTCTGGTACCTTTTGTGAGCTATGTCTCTATCATTGACAGCACGAGAACAAGCGTGATTAAACCAAGGCTTTTTTGCGTGAGGAGTAGAGAAAGAACGAGGAATGTATGCCTCCATTCTAGAGATAATCGCCTCTGTGATGCGCTGAGCACACACAGAGGGGTTTCTATCCTGGAAGCAATAATCATTCCACGGGAAACCGGAAAAGTACATCCTCAGGTCGTCCCACCGAGCTGAAGCAAAATGCCAGAAGCATCGCCTCTTCGGTGGGTCCAGAGGGTGTACAGGAGCGATAGGACAGGATGCAGAAATAAGATTGTGATCGGAGGAGCCCAACAGAGAGAACAGTTTGACAGAATAAGCAGAAGGGTTTGAGGTAAGGAAGAGGTCTAGAATGTTGGGCCGATCTCCAAGACGGTCGGGAATACGTGTAGGGTGCTGGACCAGCTGCTCTAGGTCGTTGAGGATAGCAAAGTTGTAGGCTTGTTCACCAAGATGGTCAGTGAAAGAGGATGAAAGCCAAAGCTGGTGGTGAACATTGAAATCTCCTAAGATGGAGATTTCAGCGAAGGGAGAGTGGGTCAAGATGTGCTCCACTTTAGAATTCAAATAGTCAAAGAATTTTACATAGTTGGTAGAGTTAGGTGAGAGATAGACAGCACAGATGTATTTAGTAATAGAATGACAGTGAAGTCTTAACCAGATGGTGGAAAATTCAGAAGAGTCAAGGTCGTGGGCACGAGAGCAAGTGATGTCGTTGCGCACGTAGGCGCAACATCCAGCTTTGGATTGAAATTTAGGATAGAGATAGTAGGAGGGAACAGAGTAGAGATTGCTGTCAGTAGCCTCAGAAACCTGTGTTTCGGTAAGGAAGAGAAGGTGAGGTTTAGAGGAGGAGAGATGATGTTCCACAGAATGAAAAATGTTTGTCTGTCTGTTTCTGTATCTGACTGTCTATCTTTTTCTCTGTTTTTATAGTTTCTTCTTCTTAATTTTCTTGTTCTTCTTTTTCTTGTTTTCTTTCTCCTTTGTCGTCATTATCAGGAGACTTATATATCTCTATCTGTCTATCTGTGTATTGCCCGTTGTCCCTCTGTGTTCTTTCTGTCTGTCTGTTTTTCTGTCTCTCTTTCTTGTTGCTGTTGATATTATAGTTTTCTTCTTTATCATCTTGTTCTTCTTATTCTTCTTTCGCTCTCTTCAGCGTCATATAACTTGTCACCTCCTCCTCCTCCTTCTTCTTCCTCTTTCTCCTTCTCGTCTTCCTTCATTATATTTTTCTCTATCATCTTATTCATCTCGTTCTTCTTCCTCCTCTTTCTGTTTCAGCATCATAAGACTCGTCATCTCTTTCTCTTCCTCCTCCTTCTTCTCCTGTTCCTTCCTTCCTTTATTTCCCGTACAAAGACTTTCGTTTCTTTATTCCGACACACAAACACACACACACACACACACACACACACACACACACACACACACACACACACACACACACACACACACACACACACACACATGCACTCACACACTCACTCAGTAATTCAAGCGATGGATTCCTGCACGCCGGTCTCCCTCACCCCTCGCTCCTTTGTTTTCCCTGTAAGTTTTCAAGCAGCACACCTCACCCTAGGTATATAACACGACCAGGGGATATTACTGGAACAGCGATACGGCGTATAACTCACTCTCTCCTGCAGCTTTCCTTCCCTATATCTCCTTCCTCTTCTGCCAGGGGACCCAGACCAGAGACCGCTTTGATGTGCTTTCTTCTTCTCCTTCCCAAACTTGTCACACGAGACGTCTTCTTCCTGCGCCAGGGTCGTATCACCCGGTTTAGTCTTGATCTAGAGAAACGGCGGATACGTGGTCAAAGAGGAGAGAGAGAAAAGATGCTGCGTGAGATGGAGAGGTAAGATGGAAGGAAGCATCATGGGTTAGGGAACAGAATAAGGCTGGATATATTACGATTAAGACTAAGGAGTGGGCTTGGGCACGTCGTGTTATGGGTAGAAATGATGACAGACGGACAACCAAAGATGCTGCGTGAGATGGAGAGGTACGATGGAAGGAAGCATCATGGGTTAGGAGAACAGTATAAGGTTGGCGATGTTAAGATTAAGCTAAAAAGATGACTTACGGTGGTCGTTTCATGGGTAGAAATGATGACAGACGGACAACCAAAGATGCTGCGTGGGATGGAGTGGTAATGGAAGGAAGCGAGCGAGCGTCACGGGTTTTGAGACAGAATAAGGTTGGAGATGTTAAGATCGAGCGTAATAAGTGGACTTGTCGAGGTCGTATTATGTGTAGAAATGATAACAGACGAATAACCGAGGATGCTGGGTAAGACGAAGAGATAGAAAAGAAGGAACAAATAAAGAAAAGAAAGAAGAACATGAGGAAAGGAGGAGATAGAGAGAGGAAACAAGAGACAAAGACAGAGAGAAAGCAACAGAGAGAGAAAGGGAAAAAAAAAGAAAGAAGAAGAAGTAGTAGATGAAAGTCAAGTCATAGATAATTTGCCAGGACAGAATGGAGTACACTGAGAGGCGAAAGACAGGTAGATAATGTGAGTTAGTTAAATACATATAAAACTGAATCTGTATATCTTAGCTTGTGAGTGTTAGCGTAGCAGCCACACACTATTACATTTGTTCACGATCTTAGGCAAGGGAAAGTTTAATATATATAAGACTTACTGACACTCGTATGTTTTAAGCCCCAAATATTACCTAGAGAAAAGTTAGAAATGATGTTAATCGATAGTGTTGTGTTTGGAATAGTTAATCAGTGACCCATCGAACTTTTACTCTCCTGAACTAAAGAAAGTGAGAGTATGATGTAACTAATATTATAATAAGCTTAACGCCTCATTGAAATATTGCCAAAATAGGAAAAAGTGATGACTTATATCAGTGGTGCTCAACATTATTGGGTGGCAGGGCCACATTAGATGGGCAATGTGTGATAAGGGCCTCATATTTCCTGCAATGTGAATATGCATAGTAATTAATATACGTATTCTGCAGACTAATAATACTGATTATGTTGTGTATATATTGTAACCTTCCGGAAAGAGTCGTAATCAAAACACTTTTCACATAAATTGCAGGTCATGGGAAATGGGCAATTATAAAGTACAATAAAGTGAAGACCTATTTACGAGCGACACCATTTAGCTGTTGGGCAGGGAGAGGGGAAACGTGGAGCGGCTGCTGTGTGCCGGGAGGGTGGGGAACTCAATTGGGTAGGGGTACAGGGGAGGTGGCGTGGAAGACGATGGGTAAGGGGAGAGGGCTAGGAGTGGATGGGCAACGGTGGGGAAGTCCCGGAATGGAGCGGTTGGGTAGGAGAGGGGTAGGGAGCCAGAGACCAGGACTGATTGAGAGGATGAGTGGGGGGATGAGAGGGCAGGGACATGAGCGAAGGGAATAGCCAGGAGGGAGTTTCCCCCCCAAAAAAAAGCCTAGATTAGCCTGTTTTCAAGGGAAAATAGCCAAGGCGCCAAGGTCCCAGCTCAAAAGCCAAGATCTAGTAAAAAATGCCAAGGAGTGGCAACACGGGACTCACGTCAACAAAATCAGTGAGGCTAGCCAGCTTTCAGGCTGCCAGATGAGGAATAGCATTTTTATCATTATAATAGTATAACGTCATAAAGTTCACTTATAATAAGATATTCAGTAACATCAATCATAATATAATTTATATTGCTACATGTCATTAAAATTAAATGTGAACTAATATTATACGTATTATGATAGGGATAAGTAGGTTATTTTTTTGGTTACTTGCCGAGGGCCGCATTAAACTTTATTGAGGGCCACATGCAGCCCTCAAACAGTGGGTTGAGCACCCCTGACCTATATTATTGTGTATGCATTCCTTCACCACTCAACCATTAATAAAAGCAAACAGCATTATATGACTGACCTATATATCATGAAAGCCACACGAAATATTGTTAGAGAGAAGATGAAATTGTGACTGATCTTCAAAGTCTCGTCTAAATTTCCACCTTCCTATGACTTGTACTCTTTCTTACACGGGGGGAGGATCAAGACACCTGAACATAATCTTTTGGAATTCATTAATACTTCATCTTGGGAGTATTAGTCTCTTTTTTTTCCCGATTTTTTTTTCTTTTCCTCTACTGCTTCTGATATATGAAAAAAACAAAAAACAATTTCTTAGTCAACCATTAAACAAGTCCTTTGTTCAGGTAGTAAGGAGGAGTAGTTTTGCATTTTCTCTACGTGTTTTATTTTTTTGTTTTTTCTTGACTGCTTCTTCTGATATATAAACAAACACCCATTGGTGCTACTTTGGTTTGTCATGAATCTACTTTGGTATGTGATCTACACTTTATATTGCGGTCTACGTGTCATGAATCTACTTTGGTATGCTATCTAAATGGTTGATGCATGGTCTAGATTGTCTAGACTCCGACTATAGAGGGTAATAGCGGTGGTAGAGAGGTAGTTGAGTCCCGGCTCAACAAGGTACAAGAACAAGAAAACACGTGTCGTGATTACGAGAGAATGTCTGGTTAGAGTGTCGAAGCGCCGGTCCCGAACAAGGAAAACACTCGTCGTGGTTTCGAGAGAATGTTTGCTTAGAGTGTCGAAGCTCCGGTCCCGACTCAACAAGGTACATGTGGCAACAGCACACTTCGTTCCGCCATAGACATCAATCTCGACAGCTTTGGTATGTTACCTGCAAGCTAGTTTGTTACATCATGGACTTCTTTGATAACTTCAATGGAGGTGTACTGCTCATAACAGTTTTGCAGTTCTACGCAAGAAAAGAAATCCCCACACTCGAAAAAATTCATGAAGAAGTGAAGAACAACCTCTCATATCCTGGCAGCCGTGAAACACTGAGAAAAGTTCTGAAGAAAATCGGATTTCACCATGCAAAGGTTGATGGGCGAAAATTCCTCTTGGAAAATAATGATGTGCAATATGCACGAAGCAAGTTTTTAAGAGAAATAAGGAAACACTTAAGCTCAGACAAGAACATCGTATATTTGGACGAGTCGTGGGTTAACCAAAACTACACGGTTTCCAAATGTTGGGTGCACGAAGAAAATGCAGGACAGGCTATAGGAGTAAGGGTGCATACTGGGAAGGGAGGCCGCTTGATCATTCAGCACGCTGGATCATAAGAACATAAGAACTCAGGAGTTCACAAGAGGCCGGTAGGCCTGTACGAGGCAGCTCCTTTGACCCTAAGCTCCCGTGTATCTAACCCCACCTAATATCGCTGTCCATGAATTTTTCTAGTCTATTTTTGAATGTGACAATTGTATTGGCACTCACCACATGACTGCTAAGCCCATTCCACTCATCCACCACCCTGTTAGTAAACCAATTTTTTGCCTATGTCCCTGTTGAATCTGAACTTATCCAGTTTAAACCCATTACTTCGTGTCCTACCCGGTTCTCTTACCAACAAAACCTTATGAATGTCTCCCTTATTAAAGCCCTTCATCCATTTATAAACCTCGATCATGTCTCCACGCACCCTTCGCCTTTCTAGAGAATGCAAGTTTAACTGTTTGAGTCTTTCCTCGTATGGCAAGTTTCTCAACCCCTGAATCATCTTAGTCATCCTCCTCTGCACCGATTCTAACATTTTGATATCCATTATATAGTAAGGTAACCAGAACTGAGCCGCATAGTCAAGATGAGGTCTAACTAATGCTAAATATAGTTTGAGGAAGACTTCGGGGCTTCTGTTGCTTACGCTCCTTGAAATAAATCCCAGTACCCTATTAGCTCGATGATTTGTTCCCGGGGGCCGCCCTTGTTTTCCAGGCAAAAAATGTCGGGGATTACCATGATCAGATGAATGCAGAAACATTTGAAAAGTGGTTCACACATCAACTCTTACCAAACATTCCTTCAGCGTTAGTAATTGTGATGGATAATGCATCTTATCACTCAAGAAAAATTCACAAGCCACCAACATCTGCAAACAACAAAGCTACGATACGAGAGTGGCTGGAGAAGAGGGGCGTAGCAGTGCCAGAAGTTATCCTCAAGACAGACCTTCTGCATCTTGTAAGTCAACACGTCTCTTCTGCCGACACAAACTACGTTGTCGACAAGATGGCTTCAGATCACGGACATAAGAGTAGTGCGCCTGCCACCATACCACTGTCACTACAACCCCAATGAGCTGGTTTGGGCTCAAGTTAAAGGCTACATCTAGAAAAAAAAAACATTCAAGACTGCCGACCTAAAACCACTCATAGAAGAATCAATACAAAATGTTACCAAGGAAATCTGAAGAATGCTGTCCGGCACGCGGAAAACTGCAGTCATAGGATGCAGAGAGAGATGTCGTGATTGACAACTTCATTGATTCTTTCATCATCACTCTCACATCTTCTGATGAGCATTCATCCTAAGTCATCCAAGATGCAGTGAAGAGAGGAATAGGCCTATCGGGAATATATACCTCTTAAAAAAAACGCGCCATGATTTTTACCTCTCGGGTGGTGTGGAAATAAAGTCGGTTATATAATCTGTACAATACAATGGTAAGGACTAAAACCAAATTTATCGTATAAACCCACAATTTATGTATTATAACCTAATAAATCAGGTTGAATAAACGAGAGAGAGAGAGAGAGAGAGAGAGAGAGAGAGAGAGAGAGAGAGAGAGAGAGAGAGAGAGAGAGAGAGAGAGAGAGAGAGAGAGAGAGAGAGAGAGAGAGAGAGAGAGAGAGAGAGAGAGAGAGAGAGAGGTAACCAAGGTGGGGATAAAACGTGGCACCGCTGTACTGCTGCTTACTCCCTAGAGGCCTACGTCACAGCCGCACGTTTGAGCTAGCCGGAGTATAACCTCCCTAAATCCTCATTTATATTTCAGTCATTGACGCAGCCCTAAAGCGTGCACAATAATTCTACAACGAAATCAGCGACGAAACTAAAGCACAGGCATTTTTAAGAAGACATGGATTTTGGATGAAAAACAAAGTGTTTCACCGTGTCATCGATGTGGCGGAGAGGTGAAGGACGCTCGGAAAAAAAGACGAAATGGCGAATTTATTCCCGTTCTTCGTTGCAGAAACCGTGGATGTCAAACTTTTCGTTCCGTTCGCAGAGGTAATGTATTCATCCACTTCACAGATTTAAATAACAAACTAAATTGCAAGCTCTCTTTGTCAAATTTTAGAATTGATCTTTTATTTTATACAAGACCTCTTATGATCTGGTTCAAAGATTAACTGGTAGAGGTACCGAAGCAATATGCGACTGGTTCAACATGTGCAGAGAAGTTTGTACAGCGAATGTTTCAGTCCAACATCGTGGTCATATGGCAGGGACTGAAGAAGAGCCTGTGCAAATTGATGAAGCACGCTTTGTAGGACAACTAAAGCACAACAGAGTCCGAATGTTGCAAGGAGACCGGGCTCCAAATTCAACAGACGGTGAAGCTGAAGTGGACAGTAACCGTAACCATGGGAGACGTATTGATGGTGTTTGGTTTGAAGAGAGGCTCAGAGTGCCGATATTTTTACGTTCAAAGAAGAGACAGTGAGACACTTCAACCAATTATTCAGAGAGAAGTCGCTGAAGGCTCACTAATCCATTCCGACGACTGGCCAGCTTACCGTAAATCATCAGCAGTATTACGTCGATCCTAACACGGGGCACATACACAAGGAACTGAAAGGTCCTGGCTTGATGCGAAGACTCGGGTATTGAAAAACATGAGAGGCAGCAATCAAAGAACTTTTCAGTCGCACCTAGACTACTTCTGTTGGCGGATGATGAGAAAATAAGCTCCTGACATACATTTAGCATTTTTAGCTGATATATGTGATGTTTACCGATATAACATTTTTAATAAAAAAAATGTTTTTATTATGTTTTACCATGTATATATCATTACAAAGTAAAATATCAACGGTGTAGATACTTTTCCTTGTAGATAACAAGCCAAAGTACGGTGTAGATATTTTTTTCTTATAGATAACAAGCCAAAGTAGCACCCACCCATTTTTTTCAGTCATCCATTTAGTACCTTTTTAAAGTAGTGAGAGGAAATTCAAGTTAAAGAAAATGGAATGAGGTTAGTCTGTAGGAGGTGCTTGATACGGGGTCTAAAATTTGCCTTGAAGGGGCTGGATTTTTTTACAACAAGGAGACAGATCAAGGGCACACACAAAAAGTAAACAATAATAAAATAAAAGCCTGCTACTGCTGCTCATAAAAGAATCCAAAGAGGTGGCCGAAAGCTAGGTCAATTTCGGGAGGAGAGGTGTCCAGATACCCTTCTCTTGAAAGAGTTCAAGTCGTAGGCAGGAGGAAATACAGAAGAAGGAAGATTGTTCCAGAGTTTACCAGCGTGAGGGATGAAAGCGTGAAGATCCTGGTTAACTCTTGCATAAGGTGGTTGGACAGTATAGGGATGAGCATGAGTAGAAAGTCGCGTGCAGCGGGGCCGCGGGAGGGGGGGTGGCATGCAGTTAGCAAGTTCAAAAGAGCCGTCAGCGTGAAAATATCGATAGAAGATAGAAAGAGAGGCAACATGGCGCATAAATTAAGAGGTAGAAGACTATCAGTAAGAGGAGGAGAGCTGATGAGACGAAGAGACTTATACTTCACTCTGTCCAAGAGAGCTGTGTGAGTGGAGCCCCCACACGTGAGATGCATACTCCATATGAGGGCGGACAATGCCCCTGTATATGGATAGCAACTGCGGGGGAGAAGAAGTGGCGGAGACGATACAAAACCCCCAGCCTCGAGGAAGCTGATTTAGTGAGAGACGAGATGTGAAGTCTCCAGTTAAGATTTAGAGTTAAGGATAGACCGAGGATGTTTAGTGTTGAAGATGGTTACAGCTGGGTGTTGTCGAAGAATAGGGGATAGGTGTTTGGAAGATTGTGTCGAGTTGATAGGTGGAGAAATTGAGTTTTTGAGGCATTGAAGGACACGAGGTTCCTTTTACCCCAATCGGAAATGATAGTAAGGTCTGAGGTTGCGTTCTGCAGCTACCAGCTTGAGTCATGTAATTCCTGTTGAGAGGGTCTTCTGTTGAAAGAAGCTGAATAATGCAGAGGGAGTCATCAGCGCGTGGATAGGACAGTTTGTTATGGAAAGAAGATCATTGATGAATAACAGGAAGAGAGTGGGTGATAGGACAGAGCCCTGTGGAACACCACTGTTAATAGGTTTAGGAGAAGAACAGTGACCGTCTACCACGGCAGAGATAGAACGGCCGGAAATGAAACTGGAGATAAAGGAACAGAGAGAAGGAGAGAATCAGAAAGAGGGCAGTTTGAAAGAAGACTTGTGCCAGACTCTATCGAAGGCCTTCGATATGTCTAGCGCAACTGAGAAGGTTTCACCGAAACGGCTAAGAGAGGATGACCAAGAATCAATTAGCAGAACAAGAAGATCGCCAGTAGAACGCAGATGGAAGGTTATAGGTGGAAAGGTGCTTTTGAATCTTCCGGTTAAGGATTGATTCTAAAGCTTTATATAGACAGGAAAGTAAAGCTATAGGGCGGTAGTTTGAGGGATTGGAACGGTCACCCTTCTTAGGCACAGGCTGTACGAAGGCGTACTTCCAGCAGAAAGGAAAGGTAGATGTTGATAGGCAGAGGCGAAAGAGTTTGACCAGGCATGGTGTCAGCACGGAAGCACAGTTTTTAAGGACAATAGGAGGCGCTATATCAAGTCCATAAGCCTGCTGAGAGTTGAGGCCAGAGAGGGCATAAAAAACATCATTAGGAAGAATCTTAATAACATGCAGGCATAAAGGAGTCGGAAAGGGGGTGAGTAAGAGGAATATGCCCATAATCGTCCAGAGTGGAGTTGTTACAGAAAGTTTGAGCGAAGAGTTTAACCTTAGAGATAGAAGAAACGGCAGTGCTGTCTGCTAAGAAGAGGCGGGAAAGAGGAAGAAGTGAAATTGGAGGAGATATTTTGGCTATGCCAGAAGTCTCTGGAAGAATTAGAGAAAGCAAGGTGTTCACATTTGCTATGGATAAAGGAGTTTTGGTAAGTCGAAGAATAGATTTGGCAAGATTCCGGGCTGAAATGTAAAGGTCAAAGTTAGCGGAGTTTGAAGGCTCTGGTACCTTTTGTAAGCTGCCTCTATCTTTGACAGCACGAGAACAAGCGTGATTAAACCAAGGCTTTTATCATGGGGAGTAGAGAGTACGTGGAATGTATGCCTCCATTCTTTAGACAATCACCTCTGTGATGCGCTGAGCATACACAGAGGGTCTCTCTCCTGGAAGCAGTAATCATTCCACGGAATGGAAAAGTACATCCTCAGGTCGTCCCACCGAGCTGAAGCGAAATGCCAGAAGCATCGCCTTAGGTGGGTCCAGAGGGTGTACAGGAGCGATAGGACAGAATACAGAAATAAGATTGTGATCGGAGGAGCCCAACGGAGAGAACAGTTTGACAGAGTAAGTCGAAGGGTTAGAGGTAAGGAAGAGGTCTAGTATGTTGGGCCGGTCTCCAAGACGGTCGGGAATACGTGTAGGGTGCTGAACCAACTGCTCTAGGTCATTGAGGAGAGCAAAGTTGTATGCTTGTTCACCAGGCTGGTCAGTGAAAGAGGATGAAAGCCAAAGCTGGTGGTGAGCATTGAAATCTCCTAGGATGGAGATTTCAGGGAAGGGAGAGTGAGTCAAGATGTGCTCCACTTTAGAGTTCAGGTAGTCAAAGAATTTTACATTGTTAGTAGAATTAGGTGAAAGATAAACAGCACAGTTGTATTTAGCAATATAATGACAATGAAGTCTTAGCCAGATGGTGGAAAATTCAGGAGAGTCAAGGTCGTGGGCACGAGAGCAAGTGATGTCATTGCGTACGTAGACGCAACATCCAGCTTTTTATTGAAATTTAGGATAGAGATAGTAGGAGGGAACAGAGTAGAGATCGATGTCAGTAGCCTCAGAAACCTGTGTTTCGGTGAAGAAGAGAAGGTGAGGTTTAGAGGAGGAGAGATGATGTTCCACAGAATGAATATTAGTACGAAGACCGCGAATATTGCAGAAATTGATAAGAAAAAGGTTTGAGGAGTTATCAAAACACCTCTCAGGTCGGCAGCAAGAAGGGGAGGCCTCCCTGAGGGAATTTATGGCCACCCCACCAGGCGGGGACTCCGAGGCATTGTTGTTCAACGCCATTTTGAATTTTGGGAAAAGGTGTGTGTGTTGTGTGAATGTAGTGTGGTGTAGATAGAGAGAGTATCTGTCTTTTGAGAGCATGCTGAACTACTCTCTGGTGTAGATGAGACAATAGTGAAACGGTTAGTGAGGTAATGGGAAGGGTCTTTGGAGGGCTTAAGCACCCATCTCACTTCCCATATATACCTCACCGGGAGTGGTTTGCGCCCGTTCGGTAGGTGTCTTCCTACCTAATTCCTACCTACTCCGAGACGGCAGCACTGCTGTCTCGTCTGTCTCTAAGGCTGAAATCCTCGCTCAAACTTTCTGTAAGAACTCCACCCTGGACGATTCTGGGCATATTCCTCCTACTCATCCGCCCTCTGACTCCTTTATGCCTGTTATTAAGATTTTTCCAAATGATGTTTTCTATGCCCTCTCTGGCCTCAACTCTCAGAAGGCTTATGGACCTGATGGAGTGCCTCATATTGTCCTTAAAAACTGTGCTTCCGTGCTGACACCCTGCCTGGTCAAACTCTTTCGCCTCTGCCTATCAATATCTACCTTTCCTTCCTGCTGGAAGTATGCCTTTGTACAGCCTGTGCCTAATAAGGGTGACCGTTCCAATCCCTGAAACTACCGCCCTATAGCTGTACTTTCAAGTATATCTAAAGCTTTTGAATCAATCCTTAACAGGAAGATTCAAAAGCACCTTGCCACATCTAACCTTCTATCTGATCGCCAGTATGGGTTCCGCAAGGGCGTTCTGCTGGCGATCTTCTTGCTCTCTTAACTGACTCTTGGTCATTCTCTCAGCCGTTTCGGTGGAACTTTCTGTTGCGCTAGACATATCGAAAGCCTACGATAGAGTCTGGCACCAGTCTTTGCTTTCTAAACTGCCCTTTCGGATTCTATCCCTCCCTTTGTTCCTTTATCTCCAGTTTCCTTTCCGGCCGTTCTATCTTTGCTCTTCCCCTAAACCTATCAAAAGTGGCGTTCCACAGGGCTCTGTCCTATCACCCACTCTCTTCCTGTTATTCATCAACGATCTTCTTTCCATAACAAACTGTCCTGTCCACTCATTCGCCGACGACTCCACTCTGCATTATTCAACTTCTTTCAATAGAAGACCCTCTCAACAGGAAGTACACGACTCCAGACTGGAGGCTGCAGGAGGCTTAACTTCAGACCTTGCTATCATTTCCGATTGGGGCAGAAGGAACCTTGTGTCCTTCAATGCCTCAAAAACTTAATTTATCCACCTATCAACTCGACACAATCTTCGAAACACCTATCCCCTATTCTTCGACAACACTCAGCTGTCACCGTCTTCAGCAGTAAACATCTTCGGTCTATCCTTAACTCAAAATCTCAACTGGAAACTTCATATCTCCTCTCTCGCTAAATCAGCTTCCTCGAGGTCGGGCGTTCTGTATCGTCTCCGCCAGTTTTTCTCCCCCGCGCAGTTGCTATCCATATACAGGGGACTTGTCCGCCCTCGTATGGAGTATGCGTCTCACGTGTGGGGAGGCTCCACTCACACAGCTCTTCTGGACAGAGTGGAGTCTAAGGCTCTTCGTCTCATCAGCTCTCCTCCTCCTACTGATAGTCTTTTACCTCTTAAATTCCGCCACGATGTTGCCTCTCTTTCTATCTTCTATCGATATTTCCATGCTGACTGCCCCGTCGAAAGGGAGTCACCTTGTCGTGGTGACGGGGATTGAAGCGAGGTCGGCCACCACCTTCCGTGGTGGCTTGCCCACCCCGATAGGGCTCGATGTCCGTTGGCCTCGTGGACTAAGTGCTCCCCCCTCATCACCGGTAGAGGAGGCCTACTGGTGATGTTGCTTGCCCCCTGCCCTGCCCTCTTACCACCCAGGTCAGGGCTACTCTCTCCCACGTGTTTGCCGTGCGTGGCGTCCCGTATACTCCTGTGCCCTCTCATCTGGCGGTTGAGTCCACCGCGGGGATGTAGTTCCCCGGTGGGCAACACGCTAATTTGGTGGGAGGGCTGGGGTAAGACGGGCGGTTCAGTGTGGCCCCATTGAATCAATCGGCTGGTCATGCGATGGCTTGGGTCAAGTAGTCACTGCCGGGTGGGCGGTCGCAAAGGTCCCGCGGCCGCCGTCAAACACCTGGCAGTGGATGCGTATACTTCCCCATTATCCCTGGGGCTGTTGGGTGCGGTCTGGCCCCAACATTCAGCCTCCCCTTGTTGGGCTCCGTGGTGGGTGGGGTTGTGGGGGAGTGAAACACCTCCCTGTGTATGGGTAAGTTTCCCTTGCCTCGGCCTGCCTCTCTCCCTGACGTCCGCCTGTCCTCGATTACCCCTACACGGTCCTCTCGTCGCCACCTTGAGCCTTTCACGGCTCCTGGTGGTGCCGCTGAAAAGTCCCTACCTCCTAGAGGGGTTGACCAAGATAAGTCCGTGCGACACAAAAGTCCACGTGTCTGACAAGGCCTCCCATTCCGGGGTAACTCTGATGTGCGTCCTCTACCAAGCTGGACGCACTTCAGATGGTGAATATCGATCCATCGTTTTCCTACCGTGCCTTGCGCTCCTTATTCAAGCCATTTGGCACAGTCCTTCGTATCCGTCTCATTTATGATGGAGACTTCAAGTCAAACAGATGCTATGTGACCTTTTCCTCCAGCGCTGAAGCCCAGTCGGCGTGTGATGCTGTTGCGACTCTGCCTATCGCAGGTGCTGGATGTCAAGCGAAACTTCTTCTCTTCGGACAGTGACAGGGACTATTTCCCGAACCTAGTTGAAGACAATTTGTTATAGCCAACGCCCAGTGCCAGCCAGGTCCCTCCCCATCGTTGGTTTGTTGAATACTATAGGAATGGGCGTGGCAACTTCATTCATGCTGCTAGGTACCTCGCCAAAGAAATTGGCACGATCCCTGAGGGGAATCTGAAAAGTATGAAAAGGAGTGTTAGTCAGGGCTAAAGATATTACACAAGCTAAAATGGTTCAACATCTACAATGCACTGCTGACAACATGTTTGAAACGGTCAAAGCACATCATACCTTCAATTATAGTAAAGGCAGTATATATAACCATGACCTCTATGAGCTCTCTGAGGAGGAAATATTTGGGATGTGCCCTAGTTCTGTTCATAAGGTGTCCAAGTTAAAGGGTGCAGCTAACATGATACCCTCCCTGACCGTGTCAGTACTGGCCCCCTCCATCTAGATAAAGCAGACTGGCAGCGGTTTAAGGAACTTAGCTCCTATCTTCGTCCGGTGGCTGACTTTTGAACTTCCGATGAGGTTGCATCCTATTTCACTGATGCCCTACATTCTGCAGCCCTTCAATCCGTCCCCAGGACGTCTGGCCAGTTCCCTAAACGTCCTGTTCCCTGGTGGAACGCCGCTTGCACAACTGCTGTGCAAGAGAAGCGTGCTGCATTCTCTCGACTTCGTCGTCACCGTGGGGACCCCCAGTGTTTGGATGTTTTTCGGGGAACGCGTGCTCGAGCACGACGTACTTTCAAGGAGGCTCGACGAATTTCTTGAAGGCTTATCTTTCTTCCATCACTACCAGAACTACACTCACAGAAGTCTTTAACAGAGTTCGTAAGATCTCTGGGTAGTTTTCCCCCCCTCCCCCCCCAGTGCTATCGCATACAGGGGAGACGGTGGCGGACCCTAAGATTGTTGCTGACCTAATCGCCAAGCACTTTGCCAGTGCCTCTAGGAAAGATCCTACTGCACCAGGGGCTCGTCATCGCCGGGATTTGGAATCACTCGGCGTTAACTTCGCTTCCACCGGAGGGGAATCTTATAATATCCCATTTTCTTTCCGAGCTGAAGACGGCTTTATCACAGTGTCATGATTCCTCGCCAGGCCCAGACGACATCCCTTATGCTTTCTTACGCCACATGTCTGACTGTGGTTTTACATTTTATTGGATCTTACAATTTCATTTGGCGTACCGGTGATTTTCCATCTCTGTGGAGTGTGGCTGTAATTCTCCCATTCTGAAGCCGGGGAAAGATCCTCTCCACGCACCTAACTATCGTCCTATTTCGTTAACCTCCTGCACTTGTAAAGTGATGGAGAAGATGGTGAATGTCAGGGTTATGTGGTTCTTGGAGAGCCGGAATTCATTGACCCTGGTGCAATATGGTTTCGAAAGGTGCGCTCCACCTCGGATATTCTTTTATCCATGGAATCCTCAGTTTGTGAGGCGTTTGCCAATAATCACCACCAGGTGACCGTGTTTTTTGATCTGGAGAAGGCCTATGACGCTGCTTGGTGTCATGGAATTTTACTTAACCTGTTTGAGTTTGGTCTTCGTGGCCGTCTCCCTGTTTTTATTCAGGAGTTTTTATCTCGTCGTCTTTACGGGTTAGAGTAGGGAGTACTCTTCCGAGGTTTGTCCACTTGAGGATGGAGTACCACAGGGAAGTATTATCAGTGTTACGCTATTTGCTGTGGCTATTAATGGAGTCGTTGGTGTCCTGCCTGATGGAGTTCATAGCTCCTTATATGTAGACGGTTTATCCATTTCGTTCTCTGTGGCAAGGATGTCGCTGATTGAACAAAACTGCAATTGATAATTAATAGAGTCGCCAATTGGGCAAATACGCGGCTTTCGATTTTCGTCCTCAAAGACAGTAGCTATGTATTCTGTCGTCTTCGAGACGTTCATCCGGACCCTGACTTATATCTTGGCAATAGGCGACTGTCCTGTAGAGACGACTCGTTACCTCGGTTTTATTTGATAGCCGCCTAACCTGGGTGCCTCATTTACGTTACGTTAAGGCGGCTTGTCAGAAAGCCCTAAGATTACTCAATGCTAGCAAAGCTATGGTATTAACGTGCAATGGTCATCATACCTTCAATTATAGTAAAGGCGGTATATCAATAACCATGACCTCTATGAGCTCTCTGAGGAGAAATATTCCAGGATGTGCCCTAGTTCTGTTCATAAGGTGTCCGTTAAAAGGGTTCAGCTAATGATGATACTCTCTCACCTTTTGGTTCTACCCCTCCCTGACCGTGTCAATACTGGCCCCTCCATTCAGATAAAGCAGAGACTGGCAGCGGTTTACGGAACTTAGCTCCTCCCTTCGTCCGTTGGCTGACTTTGGAACTTCCGACGAGGTTGCATCCCTATTTCACTGATGCCCTACATTCTGCAGCCCTTCGAATCCGTCCTCTCAGGACGCCTGGCCAGTTCCCTAAAACGTCCTGTTCCCTGGTATTCGCCGCTTGCACAACTGCTGTGCAAGAGAAGCGTGTTGCATTCTCGACTTCGTCGTCACCGTGGGGACCCCAGTGTTTTGGATGTTGTGAGCAAGCGTGCCTGAGCACGACGTACTTCCAAGGAGGCTCGACGAATTTCTTGAAGGCTTATCTTCTTCCATCACTACCAGAACTACACTCACAGAAGTCTTTAACAGAGTTCAAGATCTCTGGCGAGGTTTTCCTCCCCCCCCAGTGCCATTTGCCAGGGGAGACGGTGGCGGACCCCAAGATTGTTGCTGACCTAATCGCCAAGCACTTTGCCAGTGCCTCTAGGAAAGATCTCTACTGCACCAGGCTCGTCATCGTTGGATTTGGAATCACTCGGCGTTAACTTCTGCTTCCACCGGAGGGGAATCTTATAATATCCCATTTTCTTTCCGAGCTGAAGACGGCTCATCCCAGTGTCATGATCTCGCCAGGTCCAGACGACATCCCTTATGCTTTCTTACGCCACATGTCTGACTGTGGTTTTACATTTTTATTGGATTCATAATTTCATTTATGTACCGGTGATTTTCCATCTCTGTGGAGTGTGGTTGCACTCCCCATTCTGAAGCCTGGGAAAGATCATTCCAAGCAATCAACTATCGTCCTATTTCTTTAACATCCTGCATTTGTAAAGTGATGGAGAAGATGGTGAATGTCAGGCTTATGTGGTACTTGGAGAGCCGGAATTCGCTGACCGGTGCAAGTGGTTTCCGGTGCGCTCCACCTCGGATGTTCTTTTTATCCTTGGAATCTCAGTCAGAATCAGCGCTAACAATCACCACCAGGTGACCGTGTTTTTGATCTGAAGGCCTATGACGCCGCTGGTGTCATGGATTTTACTTTGTTCCGTTTGAGTTTGGCTCGTGGCCGTCTCCCTGTTTTTGGTGAGCTTTTATCTCGTCGTCTTTTGCCAGAGTAGGAGTACTTCCGAGGTTTGTCCACTTGAGGATGGAGTACTGGTAAAGTATTATCAGTGTTACGCTATTTGTTGTATTAATGAGTCGTTGAAATCCTGCCTGATGGAGTTCATAGCCTCGGTATGTAGACGATTTATCCATTTCTGTTCTCTGGGTGCAAGGATGTCGCTGATTGAATAAAACCGCAATTGATAATTAATAGAGTCGCCACTGGCAATACGCGGGCTTTCTCTTGATTTCGTCCTCAAAGACAATAGCTAGTATTCTGTCGTCTGAGACGCTCATCCGGACCCTGGACTTATATCTTGCACAGGCGACTGTCCTGTGTAGAGACGACTCGTTACCTCGGTTTTATTTATGCCGCTCAACCTGGGTGCTCATTTACGTTTACGTTAAGGCGGCTTGTCAGAAAGCCCTAAGATTACTCAATGCTAGCAAAGCTTGGTGGTATTAACGTGCAATGGTCATCATACCAAAATATGTAGTAATTAATTATACATGTCAACCTACTTATTTTCATGAGATCATGGTATGACCACTGAAAAACATAGCTTTTTATCTTGGTTCCATTCCAAAATCTTAGGTCACTTGGTAAAGTGTTCACCTAAGTCCGACCCAAGCTGACAACATAAACCTTTTTTTTTACAGCAAAGGAGACAGTTCAAGGGCACAAAAAGCAAACATTAATAAAAAAGCCCGCTACTCACTGCTCCTAAAAAGAATCCAAAGAGGTGGCCGAGAGATAGGTCAGTTTCGGGAGGAGAGGTGTCCTGATTCCCTCCTCTTGAAAAAGCTCAAGTCGTAGGCAGGAGGAAATACAGATGAAGGAAGATTGTTCCAGAGTTTACCAGCGTGAGGGATGAAAGAGTGAAGATGCTGGTTAACTCTTGCATAAGGGGTTTGGACAGTATAGGGATGAGCATGAGTAGAAAGTCGAGTGCAGCGGGGACGCGGGAGGGGGGGAGGCATGCAGTTAGCAAGTTCAGAAGAGCAGTCAGCGTGGAAATATCGATAGAAGATAGAAAGAGAGGCAACATTGCGGCGGAATTTAAGAGGTAGAAGACTATCAATATGAGGAGGAGAGCTGATGAGACGAAGAGCCTTAGCCTCCACTCTGTCCAGAAGAGCTGTGTGAGTGGAGCCCCCCCACACATGAGATGCATACTCCATACGAGGGCGGACAAGGCCCCTATATATGGACAGCATCTGCAGGGAGAAGATCTGGCGGAGACGGTACAGAACGCCCAGCCTCGAGGAAGCTGATTTAGTAAGAGATGAGATATGAAGTTTCCAGTTGATATTTTGAGTTAAGGATAGACAGAGGATGTTTAGTGTTGAGGAAGGTGATAGCTGGGCGTTGCCAAAGAATAGGGGATAGTTGTTTGGAAGATTGTGTCGAGTGGATAGGTGGAGAAACTGTGTTTTTGAGGCGTTGAAGGACACCAGGTTCTTCTTGCCCCAATCGGAAATAATAGTAAGGTCTGAGGCTAAGCGTTCTGCAGCCTCCAGCCTTGAGTCGTTAAGTTCCTGAAGGGTGGGTCTTCTATTAAAAGAAGTTGAATAATGCAGAGTGGAATCATCGGCGTAGGAATGGATAGGACAGTTCGTTTTGGAAAGAAGATCATCAATGAACAACAGAAAAAGAGTGGGAGATAGGACAGAACCCTGTGGGACACCACTGTTAATGTATTTAGGGGAAGAACAGTGACCGTCTACCACGGCAGAAATAGAACGGTCAGAAAGGAAACTGGAGATAAAGGTACAGAGAGAAGGATAGAAACCGTAGGAGGGTAGTTTAGAAAGCAAAGATTTGTGCCAGACCCTATCAAAAGCTTTTGATATGTCCAGCGCAATAGCAAAAGTTTCACCGAAACGGCTAAGAGAGGATGACCAAGAGTCAGTTAAGATTAGAGATCACCAGTAGAACGCCCCTTGCGGAACCCATACTGGCGATCAGATAGAAGGTCAGAAGTGGAAAGGTGCTTTTGAATCTTTCGGTTAAGGATTGATTCAAAAGCTTTAGATAGACAAGAAAGCAATAGGACGGTAGTTTGAGGGATTGGAGCGGTCACCCTTCTTAGGTACAGGCTGTATGAAGGCATACTTCCAGCAAGAAGGAAAGGTAGATGTTGACAGGCAGAGGCGAAAGAGTTTGACCAGGCAAAGCGTGTTTGCAAGCTGAGTGCTTAGAATATTGGCATAATAATAAAAGATGCTGAAAACTGGATTCCACTACTTTATTTAATATATGAGTAATTATATACTGAATTTGTAATGGAGCTAAGATAAAAAATCTATGTTTTTCAGTGGTCATACCATGATCTCATGAAAATAAATAGGTTGACATATATAATTAATTACTACGTATTTTGTTATGACGACTATTGCACATTAATACCATAGCTTTGAACCCAATGATGAATATCTTCAAGCAAGACACAAATAGCAACAGATTGGTCACCAATTAACTCAGTAAACAAATTCATATATTCAATAAAGTAGTGGAATCCATTTTCAGCATCTTTATTATTATGCCAATATTCTAAGCACTCAGCTTGCAAACACGCTTAGGTTTATGTTGTCAGCTTGGGTCGGACTTAGGTGAACACTTTACCAAGTGACCTAAGATTACTCAATGCTACCATAGAGGTACACAACAACTTTGATTGTGAGTGCATCAGAGAGCACTGGAGAGCAGCATGAGTCTAATTAGGTGCTAATGAATATCCTGCCTGCATCACAGACTACATAAAATGCAAATATGATCGGTGCCTAAAGGTGTTATAAGTTAATGATGGTAATATATATATATATATATATATATATATATATATATATATATATATATATATATATATATATATATATATATATATATATATATATAAAACTGTCTGCCTAATGTCCTCCCACTTTTGAGGTCCAAATGACGCCCCTGATTGTAACAACGTATCTTGTAACACCCATGACTGGGTGCCGGTGCAAATCTCCTCATTGAACACCGAGAAATTAATCTAGGCTCTAGGGAACTCGGAAAAATCCAAGTTAGAGAGTGCTGGCTGTGGTGATTGAGCCAGCGACCTTCGACATACAATGTCTTTCAGTCGAGCCAATAAAGGTAAAGGTAAAGTTGGGGCATACGCTGTAGCAGCGCGTGGCCTCGGTGCTCATCTCTGTAACATTGGCCCTTGAGCCTGTGGTGGGAGGGAGCCCACTACCCCGGGACACAGGGCCAGTGTGACATCCGTTACCACAGTTTCCCCAGGTAGTCATTTATCGACCAGCCTGAGAGGGAGAATGATCAGCTGGGTGAGCTGCACGCCGACTGCCCAGGCCGGGATTCGAACCCGGGCCCGTAGAAGCCAGGCATGCTGACCACTAGACCACGGAGGCGTATTGGAGCCCAATCTCAAGTGAACCCACTCACAATGGCACACAATTTTTTTCTGGAAAATTTTGTGCTTTGAATGAATTGCTAACCATTTCTGTCGAAAACAGCACAGATTATTTTTCACCCTTCCACCCAAACCTCCTCAGTAATAAAAAAAAAAGTGACAAAATCATAGCCTTGAGGCAGTAATATTCAGCCCCAGCATCAAAAAATTATACTGCTGCCCTATGAAAGGCATCTCTTCACTCCGATGAAGTAGGTGGTGACTGGTGGAGCAGCTTCATTGTCATCCCTTGCAGTGGCAGGTGTCATTGGACCAGCAGATGATGAAGCAGTGGCTGGTGTCATTGGGCCAGCAGATGATGAAGCAGTGGCTGGTGTCATTGGGCCAGCAGATGATGAAGCAGTGGCTGGTGTCATTGGGCCAGCAGATGATGAAGCAGTGGCTGGTGTCATTGGGCCAGCAGATGATGAAGCAGTGGCAGGTGTCATTGGGCCAGCAGATGATGAAGCAGTGGCTGGTGTCATTGGGCCACCAGATGATGAAGCAGTGGCAGGTGTGTTGGGCCAGCAGATGATGAAGCAGTGGCAGGTGTCATTGGGCCAGCAGATGATGAAGCAGTGGTTGGTGTTATTGGGCCAGCAGATGATGAAGCAGTGGATGGTGTCATTAGGCCAGCAGATGATGAAGCAGTGGCTGGTGTCATAGGGTCAGCAGATGATGAAGCAGTGGCAGGTGTCATAGGGTCAGCAGATGATGAAGCAGTGGCAGGTGTCATTGGGCCAGCAGATGATGAAGCAGTGGCTGGTGTCATTAAATAGCAGATGATGAAGCAGTGGCTGGTGTCATTGGGCCAGCAGATGATGAAGCAGTGGCAGGTGTCATAGGGCCAGCAGATGATGAAGCAGTGGCTGGTGTCATTGGGCCAGCAGATGATGAAGCAGTGGCTGGTGTCATAGGGTCAGCAGATGATGAAGCAGTGGCTGGTGTCATAGGGTCAGCAGATGATGAAGCAGTGGCAGGTGTCAGAGGGTCAGCAGATGATGAAGCAGTGGCAGGTGTCATTGGGCAGCAGATGATGAAGCAGGGGCAGGTGTCATTGGGCCAGCAGATGATGAAGCAGTGGCTGGTGTCATTGGGCCAGCAGATGATGAAGCAGTGGCAGGTGTCATTGGGCCAGCAGATGATGAAGCAGTGGCAGGTGTCATTGGGCCAGCAGATGATGAAGCAGTGGCACGTGTCATAGGGCCAGCAGATGATGAAGCAGTGGCAGGTGTCATTGGGCCAGCAGATGATGAAGCAGTGGCACGTGTCATAGGGCCAGCAGATGATGAAGCAGTGGCAGGTGTCATTGGGCCAGCAGATGATGAAGCAGTGGCACGTGTCATAGGGCCAGCAGATGATGAAGCAGTGGCTGGTGTCATTGGGCCAGCAGATGATGAAGCAGTGGCTGGTGTCATAGGGCCAGCAGATGATGAAGCAGTGGCTGCTGCCGGAGCAGCAGATGGTATATTTTCCACAAGTAATGAACAATGCGCTGGGATGGTCTCTAGCAATACAGCAGCTGAAAAAAAGCGTCATATATTAGTCATGATTAATGCATGTAACTTAACCCCTTAACTGCGGATTTCCTGCAAGAAAACGTCACCAAACCACAGAAATGGAACAAATAGTGGCTGCTACAATTCAGTGAAGAAAATTTAATCCTACACCTTGGGAGGGGATATCCAGCATACCAATACCACATGGGAAACACTCCACTATCCACCGCAGAGGCAGAGAAAGACCTGGGACTATTATGTTACCAGGCTAGCAGTGGAAGCCAAATCCATGCCAATCGTAGCGGATGGGTTAAATAGGTACGTAGTTGAAGAAAAAGGATCTTAAAGGTGAAATATTACTTATTAACAGAAATATTCCACTATTTGTTATTGGTTGTAAAATAATTGACTGATAAAGTGTGTATCTACAAAGAATATGAATTTAAGAGTGATTAATAAATTGTTTTAATGAGAATATAAAAGTTTTTCCCCCATAACATACAGGCCAGTCAATATTTCACTGCTGCTTGACTGTTGCTGCTGTCCTATCCCTAACACATCATCAGCTGTGTCAATGCTGAGTGGCTCTGGTACCCTTCAAATACATGAGACGAGCAGCCTATGATGTCATCCACCAGTTTATCTACCACAGTTAATGTCTGCGTATCTGTGGTGCCACACGTGTGGGGCACTCAGGTGCTGGGGGAAATGTCATTGTTATGAAGGGGCAAGGGTAAACCAGTGTATGCTGTGAGGCCTTGGTGTGGAAGTTCCCTGTCTGAACTGTGCAGCTAATCCCCCATGCAGTGAGGGCCTTTTTTACTCCCTCAGGGGCTGTGCAGCTGAGAGAGTGGTGTACATGAGTGTGAGTGTGTGAGTGAGTGTGTGCCTGTCTTGGCTAAAACCCTTCATTGGGGGAAGACAGCCAAGGTATTTCGATAGATTGATAGTCATTGACAGATGAACATCAAAAAAATTTATATATAAAATATACAGTTCACTGCTATGTACTTATTAACTTTAAGCTGAAATAAAGGCATTGTGGCCAGTATAGCTGCATTCTGTGAGCACATAAAAAAACTAACTAATATAAGTCTTACATTTAAAGACATAACAACTAAAAAAAATACCAGTCTACCGCTGCTCATTCTTGCACTTGGCAATGCGAGGCTTTGATTTTTGTTGTACGTTGTACCAACGCCTCTCACAGTCATCCTGCGTACGTGGTCCACTCCCAGGGAAGGCACTGTCAAGGTATAAATGTAAAGCGAGTATTTTAATCGTTTCACTATGGCATGCTATTTATTTCCCATACCTTCTCCAATAACATTTAATACATGCTGTGATGGAAAGCTAAATCAGTACCGGTATTTTATTTACATGCATCATAAGACATTAACTTTTTAGTTGTTATGAACATGGCCATAAATACTACTTTTCATTACCTACTTTTCTAAAATGCTTTTCTCTAAGTAGGATGATATTACACAATACAGCTATACAAAAAAATTCAAAGCATTAATCTTAATTCCATTCTTTTGAGGACTTCTAACCTAACATTATATCACCAGAAACTGTTTGACCAATGCTATCAAAATAATATTTTAATCTTACTTTACCATTCTCATCAAATCTACCTATTCCGATATCGTCTTAACATAAAATACTTGTAAAAGTGTTGAGAGTCTGGCATGCCCAACCCACCCACCCCCCAAAAAAAATCTAAATAAGGAATAAATAAAATAACAGGTAAATATGACTTGACTCTCTTATACTAACCCCCTTTCCACCCTAACAAACTTGGGGACCTACCATGTTAGGTTAGGACGTGCTAGGTAGGACAGGTTTAGCAGGAGTTGGTTTAGTTATGTTAGATGGCGCAATAGGCAACAACGTAAAAAAAAAAAAAAAAAAAAAGATTGTTGAGGGAGTGGGGGTTGCAGCAGAAATGGTCATGATAATGCTATTCACGTGGAGCAGTAGGAAAAAGTATGTTCTGTTTGGAAACTCTGTGGTTGTGTTTGTATACAAAAATACCCATTTGACGAGGTTAGGATAGTTTGCAAGTTACTTGAATCATGAACGTGTGAATATGTAACAAACAAAATAAAAGCGTTAACCTTAATCTCATTATCTTGAGTACATTCCAATCTAACATTATATCACCATAATCTGTTTGACCAATGCTATAAATATACTATTTTAATCCTACTTTACCATTCTCACGAAACTTACCTATTCCCATATAGTCTTGACATAAAGTATTTGTAAAAGTGTCCATAGTCTGGCATGCCTAGCAATAAAAAAATAATAAACAAATGAAAAATAATAAAAAATAAAAAAAGGTCAAATATGCCTTAACTATCTAAAGCAACCCCCTCTTACCCCCCAACAAACTTGGCATGTTAAGTTAGGATGTGTTCGGTAGGACGGGGCAGGTTTGGCATGGTTAGGTTTAGCTATGTTAGGTCATAATGAAACTATTCAGATACAGAATGAAAAGGTATGTTCTGTTTGGAAGGTCAGTGGTTGTGTTATTATGCAAAAAATACCCACTTGATTTGGTTAGGTTAGTTTGTAAGCTAACTGAAGCATGACTATGTGATTACCAACCTTGTTACAGCTTCTGCCACTTCAGTCCACGCTCTCTTCTTATCCTCAGGGGTGATGCTCTTCCCGTAACACCCTCTGATTGTACGTATTTTTTCATGAATTTGACGTAAGAAGACCGTTTCATCTGGCGACCAATTAAACTTACTCCTTTTCTGCGCTGGTTCTCCGGCCCGTAGATCATTGGGGCAGATGACGTGGTTATGGTGCGGTAATTTCAGCAGAGCAAGTTGTGACGCAGGCGGGGAGATACGGGTATTGACGAGTGACGGAGTAAAAACAGCCTTGGAGGCTGCTTCTATCTGCCACAAAACTCAGTATTTTCTTGTGTTTGCCATTTATTATGTTTCTGTTGTACATTTATACATCTTTTCTTTATTTTTCTTTTGAAATATATACTTAATTCATGTCGGATGTTTACGTTTTGCACGGAGGCGTCCTTAGCAACGAGCCCGCCATAAAGAAGAAGAAGAAGAAGATAATAGTAGCCAGGATTTGCTAATACTTACACTCAAAGTTGACGAGGATAGCTGTTACTCTTAATAAATTGAAACTATTAACTTTGATAGGAACTTTAAGAGTAAAAGTTAATAGCTCGTGAGGATACGGGCCCAGGTGATCTATTTTGAGAGACATTCATTGACGACGTAGGCTCACGTGGCCGTAGCCTATTCATGTTATCCGTATAATATTTTCTGACCACAAATTCCAAATTTCTAAAAATTATGATTGATAGACTTCATTTTCTGTTTATGTAGTACTTTTTTTCTATAGCGTGTGTCATTTCTTGAATTCACGCAGGCTTGGGATTTGTGTCTTTCCATTCTTTACATATTTCCTCCTTGGCCACAAAACGCCAGAAAACGCTTCACGTACGTACTCTATGTAATGTAGGAAAGTCATTACTGACTCGGCTGATGCCCGGATAATTCAGTTAATCAGGTGGGTAAATAATGAAATAATGATTAAGAATAATTACTGCAAAACACGTTAGGTGAAGAATCATCAGCCAAGCCTAATCTATAGCAATAAGTGACCCAGGTTTTCTCATGAGTTTGGAAGAGCTCACCTCAGTTCTAAGCGTCACTAAACCCTTGCCAGAAAAGCTGCAGGGGTCACAACAAGAACTGATGGGTGCTCTTGGAAGTGTAGCTACACAGAGCTGCATAGATGCATTTCAGTTCTATCGTGATGGAAATAAGTTCAACCAACTTTTTGCCCAAGCTGAGGAAAGGTACGGAGATATCATCCAGAAGCCTTGAACAATCAGTGGTCATCATAAACATAATTAAGGCTAACCCTTCAACAGCAACTCCATAGGAGTACTATCGAAGAGCTATTTTTCTCCCATTTTCGGACACTGCTATAGCACAACTTAGGGAAAGGTTTGCATCTAAACACATTAGGAGTTTTTTGTTGGGAAATCTTGTTCCCTCTTTTTCAGTTGATAATGGCTTTGGTAAACTGAAGGAGTCAGTTGAATTTTATGGAAATTTCTTGATGGAGATGCCGATCTCGTTGAAGATGACTATCTACGGGGGCAGAGTTATTGGGAGCGTCGTGAATCTCATGAGAGGTCAAAGCAAGTTCTTGAGACATTAGCATGTGCCAAAAAATTGGGCACACGTCCAAAATTTTCCACCCTATTGCAAATTTTTCAACCCGACCTGTTAGCACTTTCACCAATGAGCGATTATTAAGTGCCCTTAAATTGCTTAAAACATACCTTAGGAACGCAGTGACAGTCGTTTAAATGGACTGGCCTTACTCTGTCCATTGTGACACAAATCTTGATCATGAAGTCCTTGATGAATTTGCACGTAAGAACAGACGCCTAAATTTGAGGTAAACCAGTTACAATGTATTGTTGTTGACAGTAACGAATCTAATTCATCTAGTTAATTTTTATTTTATATTCATAAAATACCTGACCCAGTTTCCATGTATCTTGTAAAAATATGTATTACAGCAGCAGCTTGTATAAACGAAGATTATACATGTTATATGAATATAACATTTTTTTCCTTGCCAGTATATTACTTTTTTATCAGAACATTTAGTTCTAGAGTAAGTAGTGTTGTTTCGAGGGTAAATTTTTGCAGTCCAAATTACAGAAATGAACAAGATTTCTCCCCTCTCCACACCCACCATACTTCACTTCCCTTCTGCCACTGACTCTCATTCATCACCTCCTCTCCCTTTCCTCCACCTCTTCCCTCCTTCCGTCTCTTCCTGCTCTTCCTCGCATTCTCTCCTTGTCCTCCCCACATCACCTCCCCCCTCTGCTACCACTACCTCCCTGCCTCCTCCTCCTCCCCACCTCCCTCCTCTCCTCCTCCCCTGCCTCCCCCACCACCTCCGCCACCACCTCAGCCACCTCCTCCTCTCCCCCTCCCCCTTCGACGTCATCCTCTTCCTCTCGCTCCTTCTTCCACTCATCGTCCTCCTCCTCCTCCTCCTCCTCCTCCTCCTCTCCCCTCCTCCCTGCCTCCCCACCACCTCCGCCACCACCTCAGCCACCTTCTCCTCCCCCTCCCCTTCGACGTCATCTCCTTCCTCTCTCCTTCTTCCAATCATCGTCCTCCTCCTCCTCTTCCTCCTCCTCCTCCTCCTCCTCCTCCTCCTCCTCTTCCTCCCACTCCCTGCTACCGCCACTCCCTCTCCTCCTGTAGCGGCCTCCCTTCCGTCTACTGACAAAGTTAATAAGAGGAATGTACTGGTGGTTGGGGACTCTCAAGTCAGGTTCATTGACAGGTACTTTTGTTCAAGGGATAAGGAAAATAGGCTTCGAGTGTGCTTTCCTGGGCAGGCATCCAGCACGTATCTAACAGAATGGAGGAAATTTTAGCAGGGAGGGACACAGCCAATCGTCTTCTGCAGTTACGGTGGTAATGACATCAGTAAGGTGGGTAGCGAAGAGATATTTCGGCGCTTCAGGGAATCGTTTGCTAAGTGAGGGACTTGGGGGTGCCGGCTGTTGTGGGTTTTGCCGAGGAGGGGGGTGGGAGAGGGATGGCTTTCCAGAGCCTTAGCAGTAAACAGCAGGCTGGCGGCCCACTGTAAGCGAAATAGTTGGCTTTTCCTTGACAATTGGGACCTCTTCTACAATAAAGCCACCTTGTATGCCAAGGATGGCGTGCATCTGTCACTCCAGGGGGTGGAGGTTCTCGCAGACTCCCTCGAGCGATCACTTAGCACCCTACATAGTTTTTTAGAGTAGGCGAGGGGGGAGGGCCTGTCAATGTATAGCAGACTGGGACCAGGGGGCGCAGGAGAAATCGAAAGGATATAAGAAAGGATGGGCTAACGGCTTATTACACCAACAGTAGGAGTCTCAGGAACAAGATAGATCTACTGAGGGGGAAAGCATGTGTCGAGAAATTCGACATTATAGCTATCACGGAAACATGGGTGGATACTGCCAACAAAAACTTTGTGTCTGAGTATGAAATAGATGGTTACCAGATGTTTCACAAAGATAGAAAGGGAAGAAGGGGAGGGGGGGTGGCACTTTATGTTAAAGACACACTTAAATGTTCCGCTAACAACTCTATTCAAACAAATGGCGACTCAGAATCAGTTTGGGTGGACGTCCACAAAGGGAAGGACGAACTAATTCTAGGGGTTCTTTACAGGCCACCCAACCTCAGCAGGCAGGACACTGATATATTACTACAAGAGGTAGGCAGGGCGAGCAGGAGCAAAAATGTCTGCATAATGGGGGATTTTAACTATAGGAATATAGATTGGGAAGGCGTGGTGGGTGATCTAGAATCTGAGGATTTTCTGAAAGTAATACAAGATAATTTTCTCAAGCAGACAGTAACAGAGCCCACCAGGGGTAACAACATTCTGGACTTGGCCTTAACTAACACCGAGTATATGATCAGCGAGCTAGATGTTGAGGGAGAATTAGGTGGCAGTGATCACAAGGAAATTAGGTTTAAATTAGACTGGGCGGTGACCCATGAACTCAACCCTGTGTTGGTGCCCGACTTTAGAAGAGCTGATTATATTTATGAGGGGCTCAGAAGACACCTTGAGGAGGTAAATTGGGAAACCTTAGGGCTGGATGAGGGCCAGATCTCAGGGCTGGAACCGGAAAGACAGGGGAACCATGTAGAAATGACCTACAATAATTTAGTTAGAGAAATTGCAGAGGGTCAGAGACAGCATATCCCTTACCAAGCACGTAGGAAGGAAAATAACGACCCCAAATGGATGACCCGCAGACTCAAGCATGAAATAGGCTTGAAGAGAGGAATTTATAGGAAAATAAAGAACGGAGAGATCCATCTCAGGGGTAGGTATGTTGAGCTCGTCAGATCGGTGAAGAAGAACACCCGCCTAGCAAAAAGAAATTATGAGATTAGGGTAGCCAACGCGGCCAAGAGCGATCCCAAGGGCTTCTTTAAATTGTACAGGACGAAAACAAGGGACAGAATTGGACCGTTGAAAACAAACACGGGCGAGCTCGTTGAGAATGGAGAAGATATGAGTCAAATGATGAATGACTATTTCCTCTCAGTTTTCACGCAGGAAAATCTAACAACCATTCCGGAGAGAGTTCAGATATATGAGGGTGACGAGAACGACAAGTTGAGGGATGTGATCATCACTAGGCAAGTAGTCCAGGATGAGATTGGTAGGTTGAGGAAAAACAAATCGCCGGGCCCAGACGAAGTATTCTCAAGGGTTCTGAAAGAGTGCAAGGAAGTCCTTAGTGGCCCTCTTGCCGATATCTTTAAGATGTCGGTAAATTCTGGGTATGTGCCCAATCAATGGAAAGTAACTAATGTGACGCCGATTTTCAAAAAGGGAGACAAGTCAGCCACCTCAAACTATCGCCCAATTAGCTTAACATCAGTTGTAGGAAAGATTTTAGAGTCAATTATAGCCCGGAGCATTCGGGACCATCTAGAAAAGCATAATTTAATTCATGATTCACAACATGGGGTCACAAAGGGTAGGTCTTGCCTTACTAACCTGTTGTCCTTCTACACTAAAGTAATCGAGGCGGTTGACAGAGATGAAAACTATGACATATTATATCTAGATTTCAGTAAAGCGTTCGACAAAGTCCCTCATCACCGGCTATTACTAAAATTACAGGCTCACGGCGTAGATGGGAAAGTTTTGAACTGGATCAGGGCGTGGCTTAGTGGTAAGAAGCTGAGAGTGCAAATCAATGGTAGGAAATCTGAGTGGGGCAGTGTTACGAGTGGAGTCCCACTCTATTGACATAGAGTAATCCAATCAGACAGCGACGCTACCGTTCTCCAGGATGAGCTTGACAGACTATATAATTGGGCGAGGAAGTGGCAGATGGAATTCAATGTCAGGAAGTGTAGCATTTTGAGTGTAGATAGGAATAACCCCTTACACAATTACTCCTTAAATGACACTCCTCTAAGCAGGTCTGGGCGTGAGAGAGACTTAGGAGTCCTAGTGAGCGCTGACCTCCGTCCTAGGGCTCAATGCATTCAGGCTAAAAATCGGGCAAACAGAGTACTAGGTTTCATCTCAAGGAGCGTGAGCAATAGGAGTGCTGAAGTCATCCTCAAACTTTACTTAGCACTAGTTCGACCTCATCTCGATTATGCAGTTCAGTTCTGGTCCCCCTATTATAGAATGGATATCAAGATGTTAGAATCTGTACGGAGGAGGATGACAAAGATGATTCAGGGGGTGAGAAACTTGCTTTATGAAGACAGGCTGAAGCAGTTAAATCTACACTCTCTAGAAAGGCGAAGGTTGCGAGGAGACTTGATCGAAGTTTATAAATGGATGAAGGGATTTAATAAAGGGGATGTCAATAAAATTTTGAGAGTGAAAGAGCCAGGTAGGACGCGTGGCAATGGTTTTAAGTTAGACAAATTCAGATTCCACAAAGACATATACAAAAATTGGTTCACCAATAGAGTGGTGGACAAATGGAACAGGCTTGGGAGCCATGTTGTGTGTGCCAATACCATAGATACATTCAAGAAGAGGTTAGATAAAGCCATGGATGGTGAGGTAAGGTGGGGTTGAGTGTACAGGAGCTGCCTTGTATAGGCCAACCGGCCTCTTGCAGACTCCTTACGTTCTTATGTTCTTATGTTAAAAGTAATGTTTGCTCAAGTAACATAAAATTAGTACTTTTAAGATTATTTAAATCTCCCAGGTTTATGTTGTACTTATATGCTGCCAATAAACTTCTAAAATGTACAATGTATGTATATGTATGTATCAATACATGTATGTATAAAAAATAACAAATTTACCCTAGCGATCTAACCCGAATCCTCAAGCTCTATGGGATCCCTGCGCTTGTAATAATACTGGACGCAGAAAAATTATATATATATATATATATATATATATATATATATATATATATATATATATATATATATATATATATATATATATATATATATATATATATATATATATATATATATATATTGGCCCCCCCTTTTCAATTTTCTGGTACGCCAGTGTTTAACGTTATCTCAATGCCAGCAAACTATACGCATCACATTCCCCACACACATACAAGGCACACACAGTGTTTAACGTTATCTCCATGCCAGCAAACTATACGCATCACATTCCCCACACACATACAAGGCACACACAGTGTTTAACGTTATCTCCATGCCAGCAAACTATACGCACCACATTCCCCACACACATACAAGGCACACACAGTGTTTAACGTTATCTCAATGCCAGCAAACTATACGCATCACATTCCCCACACACATACAAGGCACACACAGTGTTTAACGTTATCTCCATGCCAGCAAACTATACGCATCACATTCCCCACACACATACAAGGCACACACACTGACACACAAGGCCGCAGTGTGATGTAGGGAACAACACGACGACTGTAGCTGAGACACAAGGCGAGCTGATCACGCTGAGCACAGCGGCGAGGCGTCACCCTGAATTTGGAGTGTGCTGGAAATAGCGAGGCGGAGCTGTGCTGAGGGAGCAGGGAATGTGGCGTGTGGGAACACAACACTTCCTTTGTAACAGTGGCAGCGTTTCACGGGCACGGCCGTCTCGTCAATACTGAATAGGCTTTTCACTAACACCCATGAAAAAAATAATATCCCCACCTTGATGGATAACAAAACAAGAAAGAAACACACGGAGGCAGGCGACGTCTGGCTCACTTCCTCTCTTTTTCTCTCTTCGTCTTTGTCCTTCATTCAGTCTCCTTCTCTTTTGCTCCGTCTCGTTCATGCCCGCACCTGTTCTTCCTCTTCCAGCCCCAACACACTTTCCTTTCCTGTCCCACTGCCAGTCACCGTCTCCTGTCTATTTTATCTAATACTTGCTCGTACATTCTTTCTTTCAGTTTCTTTCTATTCGTGTCTCTCCGTCCCTCCTTCATCTGTTAATATATTCCATTTATTCCTCGTCCTTTATCCGTCTGTATATTATCCCCGTTACTCCTTCACCCGTCTATATATTCCCTTCCCCCCCCCATCTCTCTCTCTCTCTCTCTCTCTCTCAGTCCAGCAGTCAGTCAATCAGTCAGTCAGTCACTCAGTCAGTTAGCCAGTCAGTTAGATAGTTAACCCGGTAGCAGCGACGGTCCAAATTTGTGGCTTCACCTTGTAGCAGCGACGGGCCAAATTTGTGCCATGATATAAACCCCCCTAAATAGATGATACATAATCTGATCACAAATGCTTGGATATATATTATGAAGTGGTTTGTGTGAGGGGTGATTTTTTCTCATTTTTCTCACTTGGAGGAACCATTAAGAAACGATCCCCGCTGCTTCCTTCCGGGTTAACCATTCACTCATTCATTCAGTCAGTCCGTTTGCCATTCATTCATTCATTCATTCAGTCAGTCAGTCAGTCATTTAGTCAGTCAGGCAACAAATCATTTTTTTTACGTAGCCACAGAGTCAGTCAGTCAGTCAGTCAGCCAAATCAGTCATTCAATTATACATTAGTTAGTCTGGCAGTCAGACAGTTACGTAGGTAGTCAGACTGCTAGTCAGTCAGTCAGTCAGTCAGTCATTTAGTCAGTCAGGCATTCAGTCAGCTATTTTCGTAGCCACACAGCCAGCGAGTCAGTCAGTCAGTCAGCCACCTACATCAGCATGGTCAGCTAGTCAAGATAAGTCAGTCAGTCAGTCAAGGCATTCAATCAGCCATTCTTAAACTAAGTCAGTCACTCCAGCAGGGAGCGCCATCAAATCCCGGAGTCTGCCTTACAAAAATCCCGTTTTCTATCGTGTGCCGGGGCGGGGGTAAGGCCAGCGTGACCTTGAGGGCGGCGCAGGGATGAATGATGGGCCTTTAAACTCTGCCATGCATGCCGGACCCGAGCCAGTCGCGGCGCCCTGAATCACGCGTCACCGGCTACTTCGGGGGTCATGTTGGTAAACCTTTCGGCGTCCAGGCACACACACTGGGCAAGGCTGTCGTGGAGTGGTGGGCGCGTCCAGGGGTAGTTTACGGCCCTGGCGGTAGTCTGACGAGGCTTCTGTGATGGGATCTTGAAAATACTCCGGAAAACTCGATTACTCGCCTTCGTGGCCTTGTAAACGTTTGTTGTGAGGTGGAAAGCGTTTTACAGTTACAGTTGCTATTGCGCTTGCAATATGAAGCTCTAGGTTTCTTTTATTGAGACGTATGATTCTTTTTGTTTCTCGGCGTAATCTTTGGAATTCAGTTGTGTCTGTTTCATTACTTGTAATCAAGTATTTGCGACGCGCTCGATTTTTATTCTTAATTTGGCGTTTGAGTTGATTGTTCCGCCACTTAGGCTTCCAGTTGGCTGCTGGTCGTCTTTTACGGAATGGTACGCATAAATTCACGGCTCTACTTAAAGTTTATGTGAATGTTTCCCAAGCTTTATTTATATCTGAGGCTGCAGAAATTTCGCTCCAGTCTGCATTCGCTACTAAATTTCTTAGTTTGTCAAAATCCGCACGTCGGTAATCAGGTATTCTTTCTTCACTCGTTTTCATGTTCTCTTTGATTTTTATCTTAAACGAAATCATTCGATGATCGCTTCTGTACCAACATTGAGATCCTTAACTAGGCTTTCTTTAGTTGTGAGAACTAGATCGAGGATGTTATTTTCGCGAGTTGGTTTATGCACATGCTGATAAAGCGCACTTTCTAATGAGTTACTGTATAGATCGTGACCCGAGTGTATATTTAACGTGTCTCCCCAACTCTTAAATGGTAAGTTAAAGTCTCCCATAATTACGGCTTCAAATTGATTGCATGTTAGAAATTTGTTCGAACAGTTTTCTGTCTATTTGCATTGCTTGGTTTGGAGGTCTGTAAACAATGCCAATAACTAATTTACTCGAATGGTTTTTAATCTCTACGAAAACGGTGTCTATATTATTTATTCTTTCGACTTTGATAACACGTGGATTTAAATCAGCACGAATATATAAGACGACGCCACCACCAACTCTGTTTTCTCTGTCGCAAAAAAAATGAATAGCCGAGTAAGCTAAATTCCGCAATAAAATCTCTGTTATTTGTATTTAACCATGACTCCGCGACGGCGATAATGTGGAAGTTTTCCGTTGCAGCAAGCTCCTCCAGGTCTGTGAATTTATTTCGAATGCTGCGGGCGTTTACATAACACGCGCTTATATGGTCAAGGTGGGATTGGCTGGTGGTCCTTTGATTGTTTACGTGACGTTCTCTGTCGGGGCTCGCTGTTTTTTATGCTCTGAAAAGTGACACCTGCTCACTAAGAAGTCTTCCAAGTCTAGCCGCGTAATGAGAAGGGAGATGAGGAGGAGGAGGAGGAGGAGGAGGTGATGGAAGACGAAGAGGGATTAAAATAGTGTTACGAGAACAAAGATGAGGAATAAATGAAGGAGAAGAAGAAGGAAGAAGAAGCGATGGAGAAGAAAGAAGTGGAATAGGAGAAAAAAGAGGAACTAGAGGTGTGGACGGAGGAGTTGGAAGATGATGAGGAGGAGAAGGACGAGGAGGAGAAGGAGAATGAAAAATAGAAGAAAGTATAAGTGGACGAGGAATAAGAAGAGAAATGAGAGGTGTTGCAAAAGGAGAAAAAAATAACAGGCAGAAGAGGAAGAGGAGTAGAAGGTAGAAAACGAGGAAGAGAAGAACAAGGACTCAGCAATACACAAGAAAAATATGGAAAAAAAATACGAATCAAAAATTGCAACACTTCAAACAAAAAAACAAAAAAAGGAGAAAAAGGAAAAGGAAAAGTCATATTTAAATTCATGGACAGTGATATTAGGTGGGGTAAGATTCACAGGAGCTTAGGTTCACAGGAGCTACCTTGTACAGGCCTACCAGCCTCTTGCAGACTCCTTCCGTTCTTTTTATGTTCTTATGTTATCTGTCACATCCCCACCCAGTCATACACTCTGTCTAGTTCATCCTGGATCTGAGCCGCTCCATTCAGCGCCTTCACCCGAAACTCGAAACCGGCTCACGATGACTCAACAGAACCGAGTGATCTGTTGTGATCTTGCAGGGGAGGTGGCTATGAACACAACAACAACAACAACAACAACAGAATATCTAGATTGATAAGAAAGACAAGAAATGATAAGAAATGCTAAGAAACATGGTGCTAAGGCGGCCGTCACGGGTCACAGGCATGTCCGTGGCTCGCTTACTGAGCCTCAGCGGCCTCGCGCCTCCGCCACTCGGCGATCTCGTCGCGTATGTGTTGGTGGCATCGCAGAACGGCGTCCCTGTTGCCCTTGATGTGCAGGGTTCGCCTGACCCGCACGATGCTGACGCCGTGGCTCCGCCGCAGGTCCTCCAGCTGGCGGTCACTGGGTCCTGCGAGGCGGGAGATGAATCTCTGCGCCACGGTGAGGCTGCGGTAGGCGAGGGAAGCTGTGGCGGGGGCGGCAGGGACGGTCACTGGTGAATGGACTTCGCCCCGAGAGGCTTCTCCGTGCAGGGGTGCCTCCTCTTCTGCGGCACCGACATCAGAGGCTTCCTCCTCTCTTGTGGCACCGACATCAGTGGCTTTTTCCTCCTCTGCGGCAGGAACATCAGAGGCTTCTTCCTTTTCTACGGCAGGAACATCAGAGGCTTCTTCCTCTTCAGCGGCACCGACATCAGAGGTTTCTTCCTTCTCTGCGGCGGTAACATCAGAGGCTTCTTCCTCTTCAGCGGCACCGACATCAGAGGTTTCTTCCTTCTCTGCGGCGGTAACATCAGAGGCTTCTTCCTCTTCAGCGGCACCGACATCAGAGGTTTCTTCCTTTTCTACGGCGGCAACATCAGAGGCTTCTTCCTCTTCAGCGGCACCGACATTAGAGGCTTCTTCCTTTTCTACGGCGGTAACATCAGAGGCTTCTTCCTCTTCAGCGGCACCGACATCAGAGGTTTCTTCCTCCTCTGCGGCGGTAACATCAGAGGCTTCTTCCTCTTCAGCGGCACCGACATCAGAAGTTTCTTCCTCCTCTGCGGCGGTAACATCAGAGGCTTCTTCCGCTTCAGCGGCAGGAACATCAGAGGTTTCTTCTTCCTCTGCGGCGGTAACATCAGAGGCTTTCTCCTCTCCTTCGGCACCGACATCAGAGGCATCTTCATCCTCTGCGGCACCGACATCAGAGGCTTCTTCATCCTCTGCGGCAGGAACATCAGAGGCTTCTTTCTCTTCTGCGTCACCAGCATCAGAGGCTTCTTCTTCTTCCTCTTTCGCGGCAGAAACATTTGAGGCTTCCTCCTCTTCTGTTGCATCGGCATCAGAGGCTTCCACAACCTCGTGCGCCGCCTCGCCAAAGTCTTTATCTTTCACCGTAAGCACCCTTTCCGGGAGATTCTTCCGTTCATTGTAGGTGTCATCGTCATTGTAAGTGTCCTCGTCATTGTAAGTGTCATCGTCATGATCGTCCACCGCAAACACCTTTTCTAGGTAAACTTTCCATTCGTTGTAGGTGTCTTCATCATTGGGGGTGTCTCCTTCATCGTCTTCCACCGCAAACACCTTTTCTAGGTAAACTTTCCATTCGTTGTAGGTGTCTTCATCATTGGCGGTGTTTCCTTCAGTATACATGGCCTTCTTTCCCTTGTCGGGTTTCTGCTCCAGTGGCCATGTTGTGGGAAGGGCCTGGAACTGCTGACTGGCTTGCTGGAGGCCGACTTTGTCTTCATAGATGTACAAGTAGAAGCTGCCAGGTCGCCCATCCAGCAGCGCCTCCAGGAACTCCTCCAGGCTAACGCGGGCCTTGCGAGTTGCACCGCGGCGGTACGCCACACAGATCTTGATCTGCGTGGCTTCGGCGTCTGGTTTCCCGCTGCACCTGAAGAGGTACTCCAGGTCCAGCGGGGCAGTGACGGAGGTGGGGCTGGACGCCTCCGGGAAGGCGAAGGCGGCCACCTTCCGCGAGCTGAGGGCTCGCCAGCACCCCCGACGCCGGCAAAGGGTGATGGTCACCTTGTGGGGCCGCGCCCCGCCGCTGGCGCCGCCGTCGGCGGCCAGCACGACGCAGGTGCCGAGCACGGTGCGTCGGATGTTGTGCTTGCTGCAGGTTTTAGGGAACATTCTGCTCACTAATTTTGTCTTCATTTGTATTGTAAATGTTTGACAAAACTCATGGTGAACGAGGCGGCGGCAGTTACAACAAAATAAGCTGGTGGCGGCCGCCGCCCCTTGCCCGGCAGAGCCTGCCCCCACTGCTGCCAAGGCTCAGTTTCCTGCATTGTGTGTTTGTGTGTGTGTGTGAGAGAGAGAGAGAGAGAGAGAGAGAGAGAGAGAGAGAGAGAGAGAGAGAGAGAGAGAGAGAGAGAGAGAGAGGGGAGGGAGAGGGGGCGTGGTTCTACATACATATAAGCCATAAATTCTGAGTGCTCCCCATACACACTCGGGGTACAAAAAAACAATGGTAAACACAATGAAATATAGAAACGACGCAGAGGCTTTTCTTTACGTCCGGAGCAAGAGGAGGAGGAGGAGGAGGAGGAGGGAGTTATGTTAAAGTTGATGAAGAATATGTAGATTATGAAAAAAAAAAAAAAAAACGAGGTAGGCGATGAAAGGAAGAAGTTTATAATAAAAAAGAAGGAAGAATATGAAGAAGAGAAAGAAGGCGAAGAAGTAAAATATTAACAAGAAGATGAAAAAGAAGAAGAAGATGGGAGAGAAAAGTGGGAGAAAGACTATAAATTAAGAAAAAACGTATAAAAAGAGAAAGGGATTGAACAGAACAAGAAGAAGACAAAGAAGGAGGATACATAGGAAGTGAAGAAGACGTAAAGATGAGGAAAAAAAATAAAATAAAGAGAGGGAGGAAACCGATAAACAATAAGAAATAGAACAAAACGTAGACATGAAGGAAACGAAGAAAAAGAAAAGAAAATAGAGAAAATACCAACAGAAGTAAGAGTAGCATAGGAAATAAGCAGAAAGCGAGGATGATGAAGAAGGAAGAGCAGGAGAGAGAGAGAGAGAGAGAGAGAGAGAGAGAGAGAGAGAGAGAGAGAGAGAGAGAGAGAGAGAGAGATTTACATAGATTTACATAGAAAATCAGACCACACAGACCCCATGGTCCAGACTTGGTGGTCTGTCCTTAAACCTAAGTGATTTTACATTAATCAGAAGACTCCAAAACGTTGCATTTCTACTCTAGTTGATATTAAGTTGAAGGAAGTGACGGTCGAGCTTATTTTTGAAGGAGTCAATCGTGTTACACTGGACCACTGATGATGGGAGCTTATTCCATTCTCGCACTACAACGTTGGTGAAGAAAAATTTGGTGCAGTCTGAATTTACTTGTCTACATCTGAGTTTTACGCCATTGTTCCTCGTGCGCAAAGTGTCATCGATCATAAACAATGTTGATCTGTCTACATTCGTGAAACCATTAAGTATTTTAAAACATTCGATCAGTTTTCCTCGGAGGCGACGTTTCTCAAGAGAGAACATGTTAAGGGTAGAAAGCCTTTCTTCGTAGGATTTGTTGCGCAAGGAAGGGATAATTTTCGTTGCCCGACGCTGAACACCTTCTAATTTAGCAATATCCTTTGCATGGTGGGGAGACCAAAACTGTACCGCATATTCCAAGTGGGGTCTGACTAAACTGTTGTAGAGCGGAGTATTACATCTTTATTCTTAAATAAAAGTTTCTTTTAATGAAGCCCAACATTCTGTTCGCTTTATTTGCTGCATCGATGCATTGCTGTGAGAATTTGAGGTTTGACGCGATTTTGACCCCCAAGTCCTTGACGCATTGAACGCTTTTGAGTTTAACGCCGCGCATTTCGTAATCAAACTTCTTATTCCTCGTTCCAACTTGAAGGACCTGGCACTTGTCTACGTTAAAGGGCATCTCCCATCTATCCGACCAAGCTGAAATTTTGTGCAAATCCTCTTGGAGGCTTTGCCTGTCTTCGTCAGTGAGAACCGAGTTACCAATCTTTGTGTCGTCTGCAAATTTACTAATGCGGTTATTGAGTCCAACATCCACGTCGTTGATGTAAATAATGAAGAGCACTGGGCCAAAAACCGAGCCCTGAGGGATGCCACTAGTGACAGGCGCCCACTCTGAGTTAAATCCGTCAATCACTACTCTTTGTTGTCTGTTGCTCAACCAATTCGCGATCCATTGGTTTACCTGACCGTCAATACCTATTTGCTTTAATTTGTAAAGTAATTTATGATGCGGGACTTTATCAAACGCTTTCTGGAAATCAAGATAGACTACGTCCAGTGATTTGGTTACGTCATAAACAGTGAAGAGGTCGTTATAAAAGTTTAATCGATATGATAGGCAGGATCTTTTGTTTCGAAGCCATGTTGTGAGTCCCCAATTAATGAGTGGCTTTCAAGGTAACTCACAATTTTGTCTCTAATTATGCCCTCAAATAGCTTACCTACCACCGAAGGTAGACTAAGGGGCCTGTAATTCCCTGGTACTGTTGTGTCTCCTTTCTTAAAATCGGTGTCACGTTAGCCTTTTCCAAACTGAAGGGACAATGCCTTGTCGCAAGGACATATTGAATACGGTTGTGAGGGAGGAGAGTATTTCGCTCTTTTTTTCTTTCAGCAGAGTTGGATATACTTTATCAGGTCCAGGACTTTTATTTGTTTTAAGTGATTTGAGGGCTTTAAGGACTTCATCGGGTTTTATTTCAAAGTTAGACAATGCATGCTCGGGATTTACATTAGTACTGGTGTTGGTGGTGATGGTGGGAGGACTGTTATTATTAAACACCGAGGAAAAGTAATTATTTAATAGGTTTGCAACGTGTTGGCTGTCAGTCACTAGTGCACCGTCGCTGTTTGTTAAAGGTCCAATTCCACTTCTGATCGCCTTTCTGTTGTTTATGTAACTGAAGAAGGATTTCGGATTATTTTTACAGTTGGCTGCAATATTTTCTTCATATCTACGCTTTGCCTGATGCACTAATCTTTTTACTCGTCGCCTTGCATCATTATAAAGTCTAATGTTTTCGGGCGTGCTTTGGTCTTTCTTTAACCTGTAAGACAATTTTCTATCCTTGACTGAGTGTTTAATTTCGCTATTAAACCAAGGTGGACTTTATTAGTGTTAATTCGCTTCTCGCACAAGGGGACAAATGTGTCCTGCTGAGTGAGTAAGTGATTTTAAAGTTTAGCCAGGCGTCCTCTGCATTGCCGTCATCTGATAGTTGCATATCTATTAGTTTTCGTCGGATTTCTACGAAGTTGGCTCTTTGAAATTGGGCACCTTAACTTTATTTTCAGTCACCGATGTTTGAGCTCTAATGTCAACGCGCACTAGTTTATGATCGCAGGAACCGAGGTGTTCTCCTACCGTGACATTACTGACTAGATTATCTTGGGTCGCTATAACAAGGTCAAGTATGTTATTTTGTCGAGTTGGGTCAGAAACCATTTGGCTTAGATAATTTTCCTCTAGAAATTCGATCATTCTATGGGACTCACCTTCTGTACCCGACAGTGTCGCCCAGTCGATATGGGGGAGGTTAAAGTCTCCTAGTATCAGTGAGTCGCTGTTATTAAGTGACTGCCTTAAGACGCTGTACATTTCAAGATCGCCATCAAGTGATTGCCCCGGAGGCCTGTAAGTGACAGATATATTTAAATTGACTTTTGCAATGTTTACTCGCACGCACAAATGTTCAACGTTACTGTTTCTTGGTGTTTTGTCAGTAGGTTGCAAGTAGCTTTTTGACAAAAGGGCGACACCACCCCCTCTACGGTTTACACGATCATTGTTGAAGAATCTGTAGCCATCTATGTTGTATTCGGAACTTAAATCAATATTAGTGGTGTCGATAAAGGTTTCGGTTATAGCAATTACGTCAAAGTTTTCTGTCAGAGCAAGACATCGCAGTTCATCAAACTTGTTTCTTAGGCTACGCGCATTGAAACTAAGGACTCTTAGGTTATCTTGAAGCTTGGTAATAGAGGTACTGGAGGGTTCAATGTTACGAGTCTGTTGCGGTGTGAGGTGTCTATTTACACGGGCGGGATGGAAGGACGTGGCTGAGAGTCGTTTTTTGTTTTTCGGGCGTTAACTACGGCGTTGTTGAGGAGCCATCCAAATCTGGCTGCCCCGATGGGGGACAGGTGTATTCCGTCCCATTTGAAAAGTCTACTCAGGCCGTAGAAATCGTTCCAGGCGTTAAAGAATTCGACGTCAAGCTCTCCGCAGAGAGTCTGCAGGCGGTTGTTGAGGCTGAAGGCCTTACTGTAGAAGTCGCCCTCATCCCATGTCCGTGGTAGAATTCCTGAAATCAAAATATTAGGGGATTTAGTCTTATACTGCTGGATGAGCCTACGGTACTTGTCCAGCAGTTCCTCAGACCGGGTCGTGGTGACGTCGTTTGTACCTGTGTGGAGAACAAAGAGTGAGTCATTAGAGGCCACAGCGGAGACCTCGTCCAGTGCAGCTGTGATGTCGTCAACACCAGCTCCAGGATAACAGTAGTTACGCCTACGACGGGGGACTCTGCCACAGAATTCAACCACCTGATGGCGAATCATAGAGTCACCGACCAAGAAGGTGCTCTGTTCCTCGTCCTCCTCCTCCAGTATGGCAAATCTGTTGTAGCAATGAGTAGGATAAATGGCTCTAGGGGCGGGTCTGGCTCCTCCTCTCACGGGGGTGAAGCATTCAGCGTCAGCTCCACCGGTTCCCTGTGACGTGCCTTCTTCGGAAGGTGGCTGGGCATCGAGTGCAGGTGAGGAGGGTGATGAGGCGTCAATTGCAGCAGGGCGACGATGTTGGCCTGGATAAACTCCTGCAAGGTATCAACAGTACTTGTTAGTTCGGTGATCTTCTTCTCGCCAGCCGTCAGCCTTTCGTCCTGTTGAAGGAGTCTCGTTTCCATCTGCTGAGTCAACAGGCAGATCTTGCAGACGGTCGATCGTCCTGAGAAGAAATGACCAGAGAAGTTTCCTGTGCAAGTCGAACATTTCTTTAGCGCCATCTTGGTAAGGAGGAGAGAGCAAGTGAGTAGTGTTTATCTATATATTTGCTTTGCTTTTTCTTTTTCGTAGGGCAGAGGGACGCGTGCGTGAATAAGAGAGAGAGAGAG